>NC_066878.1:10440594-10710835 GCF_022985175.1 Labeo rohita
GCAAGCAAATTATATTTTACAAAAATAAAATAAACAATAATAATAATCATCATAGCCTACAGTCAAGCTTTACAAGGGCTCTGAATCTGATTTCTGCATGCTTTAACATTAAATCCATTCATCTTTAGATCTGTTCTTCAGAAACATTAATAATAGGACATTTATTACCTAGCTCAGCTCCATTTTAAATGCGGTTCAATACAGAAAAAAAATACATCAGTATGTAAGGCATCAAAGCAAAACACTGAATCAGTAAAACACAGTACCAGAGTGTCCGAGAACCAACAAAAAACGTCCAAAGTAAAGACCCACTGGAGATGAATGTCCAAAAAGCAACTCGGTCTAAATTATTTTGAGCTCCATAAAATAGATTCAAGTCGTCAGTTTTGTTTGTAAAGTTTTGTTGTGTGACGTGCGGGTGTCATGATGTCATCACGTGCATACGCGCCCAGTCCGTTTCCTGTGTATGCATTGTCTAAAAGCTCATCTGTGCTCATCTCTGAGGGATGAAACAAACATAAAACTTATTAGCCAGAGTTTCACAGGGCAGATTTGTCCAATAGGGGGCAATATTGGAGGTCTTTTTGTTAGAGGAATGAACATTCACAGAGCCTACAACAACACTTTTGTGCCACATCTTCCCCTGCATATTGAGTGATGTCAGTGCTGGTAATAAGACTGGACTGTTGACCACTGATTGTGTAAGTATACAGACAGTGAGTGTCATGTTTCTGAATCACTATGTGAACCATCTTAACATTATTTTTGAACATTTTGGTTGATTTCAATCATATAATGTTTCACTGGAGCTGTAATAACTCCAGCAAAGGAATTAAAAAAAAAAAAATAAATAAATAAATAAATAAAAAAAAAATAATAATAACACACACATATGTGAAAATTTACTCACCTTGCAAGCTGTCCAGATTGTAGATGAGCTTGTCTCTTCAACACAACAGATTTGTAGAAATTTTACATTATATCACTTGCCCTTCAATGGATCCTCTGCAGTAAATGGGTGCCGCCAGATTGAGAGTTCAAACAGCTAATAAAAACATCAAAATAATCCGTAAGTAATTTACACGACTCCACTTTATCATTTAACATCTTGTAAAGTGAAAAGTTGCATGTTTGTGGAGTGGGCCCTTACACTTGAGGCTCTGAAACTCGGTCCTGGAGGGCCAGTGTCCCTGCAGAGTTTAGCGCCAACCCTGATAAAACTCACCTGTTTGTAACTTTCTAGTAAACCTGAAGAGACTGATTAGCTTGTTCAGGTGTGTTTAATCAGGGTTGAAGCTAAACTCTGCAGGGACACCGGCCCTCCAGGACCGAGTCTGCCCAGGCCTGCCCTAAACGGCGTAACTTAAATAAATTTTTTTCTTTTGCATTTTACTAGTTTTTTTTTTTTTTTTTTTTTAAAAACTGTCAAACGACATTTATGGCATTTTAAACGACAAAGTGACGCTAGTTGCAGCGCTCATTATCCCCTAAACTGCATAACTTGAATAATTTTTTTTTTATTTTGCATTTAACTAGTTTCTTTATTTGAAAATTATCAATTGGTGTTATTTACAGTGTTTTAAACTATTTACGGTGTTTTAAACTGCAGAAAACGCTGTCAGTTGCGGCGCTCATTATCCCTTAAACTACAGAATTATTTTTGTAGTCAACAATCTCACGAGAAGCTGTCTTTGACACCATCCGTCACCCACCGAGCGATGCCTCACTACTGATCTCTCACTGACAGTGCGAGAATTTAGAGCAGCGTCTCGCTATGGTAAGAGTGCTTCAGGTGAACGTTGGGCGAGTGAGACAGTCACACCACCTGATGCCTTGGCTCATTCCCATAGATATGGTGTGATGGGACAGCACTCACCACCCAACGTTATCCACCACCACCACCATCCAAAACAGCAATCCCATGAAAATTGACTACAGACGCAAATCCATTAAAATTAATTTCTAACTTATTTTCCATATGACTAGATTTTTTATTTTAAAATTGTCAAAATGGTGTAATTTAATTTACATTAGTTTATTCATTTTGCATATTACTAGTTTTCGGTTTTGAAAATTGTCAAACGGCATTATTTACGGTGCTTTAAATGGCAGAAAACCGCATGAGTTGTGGCGCTGATTATCCCCTAAATGGCGTAAATTAACTTTAATTTTTTTTATTTTGCATTTTACTAGTTTTATTATTTGAAAATTGTCAAACAGTGTTATTTAATGTCAATTTATCATCAAATGTCAGAAAGCGCTGTCAGTTGCTGCACTCATTATCCCCTAAACCAGACCTGGGCAAACTCGGTCCTGGAGGGCCGGTGTCCCTGCAGAGTTTAGCTCCAACCCTGATAAAACTCACCTGTTTGTAACTTTCTAGTAAACCTGAAGACACTGATTAGCTTGTTCAGGTGTGTTTAATCAGGGTTGAATCTAAACTTTACAGGGACACTGGCCCTCCAGGGCCGAGTCTACCCAGGCCTGCCCTAAACGGCGTAACTTAAATATATTTATTTTTTCTTTCGCATTTTTTTTTTTTTTTTTTTTTTTTTTTTTTTAAATTGTCAAACGGTGTTATTTACGGCATTATTTACGGCATTTTAGACAACAGAAAGCGACGTCAGTTGTTGCACTCATTACCCCCTAAACGGCGTAAATTAACTGTATTTGTTTTTTTTGCATTTTACTTTTATTATTTGAAAATTGTCAAACAGCATCATTTAATGTAAATTTATTGTCAAACGTCAGAAAGCACCATCAGTTGCTGCACTCATTATCCCCTAAACCAGACCTGGGCAAACTCGGTCCTGGAGGGCCGGTGTCCCTGCAGAGTTTAGATTTAGACGTTTAAATTTATTTATTTATGGCAATTGTCCAACCCTGATAAAACTCACCTGTTTGTAACTTTCTAGTAAACCTGAAGACACTGATTAGCTTGTTCAGGTGTGTTTAATCAGGGTTGAAGCTAAACTCTGCAGAGTTTAGCTCCAACCCTGATAAAACTCCTCCAGTAAACCTGAAGTCTGCCCAGCTTGTGCCCTAAAGGGTGGAAGCTAAATAACTTAAATTTTTAAATTTTTTTTTTTCTTTTGCATTTTACTAGTTTTTTTTTTTTATTTGAAAAATCTCAAACTGTGTTATTTGCGGCATTTTTAAACGGCAGAAAGTGACGTCCGTTGCGGCACTCATTATCCCCTAAATTTGCGTAACTTACATTTATTTTTTTATTTTGCATTTTACTAGATTCCTTATTTGAAAATTGTCAAACGGCATTATTTGCGGCATTTTAAATGACAAAAAGCGACGTCAGTTGCGGCACTCATTATCGAAAATTCATTTAAGTTATGCCGTTTAGGGGATAATGAGTGCCCCAACTGACAGCGCTCTCTGTCGTACAACACCGTTTAGGGCAGAACTGGGCAAACTCGGTCCTGGAGGGTCAGTGTCTCTGCAGAGTTTAGCTCCAACCCTGATAAAACTCACCTGAACAAGCTAATCAGTGTCTTCAGGTTTACTAGAAAGCTACAAACTGGTGAGTTTTATCAGGGTTGGAGCTAAACTCTGCAGAGACACCGGCCCTCCAGGATAGAGGTTGCCCAGCTCTGCCCTAAACGATGTTGTACGACAGAGAGCGCTGTCAGTTGCGGCACTCATTATCCCCTAAACAGCGCAACTTAAACTTTTATTTTGCATTTTACTAGCTTTTTTGTTTAAACATTGTCAAACTCTGTTATTTACGGCATTTTAAATGACAAAGCGACATCAGTTGCGGCACTCATTATCACCTACACTAGGCCTGGGCAAAAAAAAAAATTCATTTAAGTTACGCCGTTTAGAGGATAATGAGTGCTGCAACTGACAGCGCTCTCTGTCGTACAACACTGTTTAGGGCAGAACTGGGCAAACTCAGTCCTGGAGGGTCAGTGTCTCTGCAGAGTTTAGTTCCAACCCTGATTAAACACACCTGAACAAGCTAATCAGTGTCTTCAGGTTTACTAGAAAGCTACAAACAGGTGAGTTTTATCAGGGTTGGAGCTAAACTCTGCAGAGACACCGGCCCTCCAGGACCGAGTTTGCCCAGTTCTGCCCTAAACAGTGTTGTACGACAGAGAGCGCTGTCAGTTGTGGCACTCATTACCCCCTAAAGGGCACAACTTAAATAAAATTTTTTATTTTGCATTTTACTAGTTTTTTTTATTTTTATTTTTTTTTTAATTGTCAAACTACGTTATTTACGGCATTTTAAACGACAGAAAGCGATGTCAGTTGTGGCACTCATTATCCCCTAATCAGCATAACTTACATTTATTTTTTTATTTTGCATTTAACTAGTTTCTTTATTTGAAAATTGTCAAACGTGTTATTAACGGCATTTTAAACGATAGAAAGTGCCACCAGTAGCGGCGCTCATTATCCCATAAATGGTGTTACTCAGAATTATTTTTTTTATTTTGCATCATACTAGTTTTTTATTTATTTGAAAATTGTCAAACAGCGTTATTTACGGTGTTTTAAACCTAATTTAGGCCTTCAGGTTACGTCGGTATTTGGTCACGCAACAATTTAATTGAGGTTACCACTACTAACGTTACTACTTTTGTTGCGGCTGTTGTTTAACGTTACATTTTCTCACTCACCACAAGACAGAAGCGGCGGACTCTTCTTCTTCATCAAATCCGCGAATCCCTGAGTTGTGGCCTCTAGTAGACACTCATCGCACATGGCTTTGTGTGCTCATGGTAGCAGCCACATCGCTTAATCGCTCGTTTGCAGCGTTGATTCGGGCGTATTTTTTCTCTTCTCTATAATCATCGTGTATCGTGCGTTGGAGAGGAGATTCTCCCAGTCGATACCACTTTTCGTCCCATTGACTTCCATTCAGAAAAGCAAACGCGTGCAAAAGTTTGGCGTTTCGCGGCATTGCACAGGTAAACCTTCGTGAACCAATTCGTATCACATGAAACCGTGTGACCAATAGCAGATCGATACGTCATCGCGTGACCGCGTAGCTAGGTGTTGGCTAGAAAGAATACAGCTCTTGCTACTGGACATGCGCACATAAATCTAAGGCTATGTTTGTCACACTGTACAACAATAATACTTTTTTTTTTATTATAGTAAGGGCTACGTTTATGGTTGGGGTAGGTGTAGATGTTATAAAACACAGTTTAATAGCTAGAACAATTCATTTCATTGTTAGTTTCTAGAGTTGGGGTACTTGGACTCCTACTCGGACTCGAGTCCGGTCTCCAGTACAATTTTTAGGCGACTCGGACTTGTCACGGACTCGGATGCATTTTTACACGGACTTGACTCGGACTCGAGCATTTCGGTCTCGGAAAATATCCCGAGTCCAGAGAAATTTGACGGAAATGTCACTGACTCGATGCATTATCACGAAAGTGATATTTAGTATTTGCATGTGTTTTTAAGTCTTGTCCAGTAGGCTACTTGAAAGCCGACGGGTTTATGTGCGGACACACTCAAAGCGCGCTCACAGAACACACCTCTCAGTCAGTGTGTGAATGCCGAGTTCTCTTTCGCTTCTAATAGGGTCTGTTATTGCTCGTCTTGGAGACTATTCATGTAAATGAAGTCGATTTTGCCTTAAGTAAACCTGAACAGTTGGGAGAAACACTGATGCATCAAAATACTTGATCTGTGCGTCAGATCTTAAAGCGACAGCAGCGTAAACCTGCAGCCTGCAATATCAAACAACAAAAGAAAAAGAGAAAATCACTCACTTTTCTTGACTGAATAACTTATTAACTTTAATAAAAGCATATTTAATGTATACAGTAAAGATTTTGCAGTGTTTTATTTTAACATTTATTACTTCAAGAAATGTCTGTAGTCTGTTTCTGTAATAGCCTTTAGATAGACCTACGTAAAAAAAAAATAAAAAAAAACTATTTTTTAAAAGATGTCTTTAAAAATATTATTTCATTTGTATTTTTGATTAATATATTTATTTATCCTTTTGTTTGTACGTAATAGGCCTACTTGGAGTGTTTACTTGCCTTCAGTAAGCTTGAGAATGTTTTACTTACATTAGTTTTTTAGTTTTTTCTGTATTAAAATTATTATTATTTTTTAAACATGGTGGCAGTTTCTAGCTTCAAAGAAAAAAAAATTCTAACATCTTTGCAGCAATAGGTTTAATGGGTCCAAAACCACCTTGGGTGCACATGATTTTCTAGTAATTCAATGGTGCATCATCAATTTTTCTTTATATAATGTAGTGTATTGTAATTAATGTAACTATAAATGCATTCAAAAATAAAACAGGTGCTGAGTTTGCTGTGACTTATGGAAAGTATATGTAGGGCTTTATACACAGTGTGTGCCATTGTAAAGACTAGGTTTATCCCTCATAGCCTCATTTTCATCCAAGAAAAAAAAGTCATATAAAACCCAAAACACACACAGCCACAATCAGAAATAAAAGAGGTGCATTTTCTGTTCTTAACCCTTTAATTGTCACCATCCACTCAGTGGGAAGTTTACTTCATCATATTACAAATAAATCCTAATATAATCATGACAAACTATACATCGTCTGAGAGGTCTAAGACAGTTAAAGGGTTAAGGTCCCATTCACCAAGATACCTACCCCCACCCTTGAATTTTACATTTACTATATCATTGAATAAAGTCAAGTCCCGCCCTATAATTTTTCACATTCTAAAACCTGTTTCACTCTGAAATATGTCAGCATAAGTCAGCCAAAACTTCTGTTACATGACTTTAAGTTTGCTAAGCAGAGCATTGACATTCATTTTGAGATGTCGTGAAATCAAAAATCAAAATGGCAAGATCCACTAGAGGTTTGCTTTTCTTACATTTCAATTGACATTGAGTTTTTCTAGTTGTAAAGGTTAAAAACAGGGGTGCCCAAACTCAGTCCTGGTCCTTGGTTTAGCTCCAACTTGCCTCAACACACCTGCCAGGGGGTTTCCGGTATGCCTAGTAAGAGCTTGATTAGCTGGTTCACGTGTGTTTAATTGGGGCTGGAGCTAAACTCTGTAGGACACCGGCCCTCCAGGACCGATTTTGGGCACCCCTGGGTTAAAACAATGTTAAGATACTGACAAACAGTAGCGTTTCCTTGGACTCGGACTCGGCCCTTTGGGACTTGGACTTGAGTCCAACTCGGCCCATTTTGGACTCGGACTTGTCCCGGACTCGATTGGTTAAAGACTCGGACTCGACTCAGACTCGACTTAGGTGGACTCGAACCCAACACTATTAGTTTCCGGTCGGAGTTGTACCCCTTGGGAGAAACAAGTCTTTTCGAAGCTTCAGCCTTTGTGAACACTGAACACCTAAGATGGCACATTTGAGATGGTAAGAAAAAATAATAATATCCAGTTAGTAATTGTAAAAAGTATTTTAGAGTAAAGTCATCATTTTTAGCACACAGCATAAATGTGATTTTAAGAAATCTGTGTAGATATTAATGTTACTGAGCTTTCTGCTGCTGTGCCAGATGTGAATACTGATGTCACTGTCCTGTTGTTGATGGCCCACTTTAAAAGAAGCGAAGGATTTGCTGTTCCTTTTAGCCAGTGAAAGTTTTTTTTCATTTGTGTAACTGACAACTGATAATTTCTAAAACTGACACTTAGAAAAACTGTGTGTGTGTGTGTGTGTGTGTGTGCAGGTCACAACAACTGCAGCAGATGCAAAGACCAGGCTTTCACTACTCGGATCATGCTTGGTAAGATCTTTTATTACATGATTTAGCAATGTTAAATGGATGGTTTTCAAAAAAAAACCTTTTGTCACACTTTATTCATGGCTCTCTATATCTAACTTTCTACCCAGCATCTTCTCAAATACATTTTGAACAACAAGGGTAGGTAAATGAATTGTCATTTTTGGGTGAACAATAATAATAACACCATAATCAAATGTGAAAAGGTTTTTTATTGTAAAGTCACAAATATCACTATAAAAAACATGAACACAATAAATTAATTAATTAACTTTTTTTTTTTAGGAGATTCAGTTCTACACAGCAAAAAAATGGATGCTGCTGATTGAAAGCAAAGTCTTCTTTCCTGTGATTGACCTACCAGATACGTTCTCTGCATTTGCTGTTCTCTTCATTTATGTGCTTAACATCAAGTACTAAGTGGAAGCCACTACTTTGTTGTTTATTTAGAGGTAAGTACATCTTGCAATATGCTAAAATATGAAGTAAGCAGTAAATGGAAAATTAAAAATGAAAGCCATGTACATCTGGGATTGCATGAGGGTAAGTTATAAGAGAATTTGCATTTTTGAGTAAACAATCCCTTAAAGGAATAATCTATGGGATTATTTTTGTGCCAATAAGAATGAACGTAACTTTGTAAAACTGAACGTAACTTTCCAAGAAACGATCAAAAATATGCCACTGCAAAAGAAGAAAAACACAATGAAAATGAAAAAATGAACTCAGTCGAACGAAATTAACATGCTCTTCAAATATGCTTCATTCTTTGTTAATGATTTTCAAAGAATCGTTTTCGCGAATCATGGATTCTGAATGCGTTGCCACAGCTTTCGCTTACGCTTCGCAAAATTTCGTTTGCTGTTTTGGCACAAACCTCTCGTGGGGGCGGGCTTAACAGCGATCTACTCTGACTGGCTAATGAGCTTTTAATGGACAGTCGCTCTCTGACCTGGAAGCACAGACGGTGACGTCAGTGACCGTCTGTAAAATGCTTCTTGTGTGTAACAAAAGTTTGAGTTTTATTTGAAGCTTCACTGTCATTGCTCTTCACTGTCATCATAGTATGTTGTGCTTAGGATAAATGTTAAGAATTTTTCTAGCTATAATAGTTAAAATGGTATGTGCTGTAATATATATAATAGTTTGTAATAGTGTTTTGTTTGAGTCTTCAATGAATCTGTGAAAATTATAATGTTATTGCAACATTTGAACAATTAAAAACATTAAAAGTTACACAGTTGTCATTGCTTATTTTTATTTATTTTTTTCTTGTATTGCAATATATAACTGGAGAAAAGACCATAAAATTACTGTATATTTTAGAAGTAAAATACAGTAAAAACTGTACAAGTGCAGTATAATAGTAAATTTACAGTAAGTTGCTGGTGAACTGCTGCCAGTAAGTTACTGTAATTTCTACAGGAGATATTTTACAGTGTGATATTAATAATTAACAATATATATTGACCCTTTTCTTTCCGTAAAAGTGGATGCGGCAATTTGTAGATTTTATGTGTCTGGTTTCAGGTCTCCTCCATGTTTAGTTATTTTTAGCTGTACAAAACAGCTTGTTTTGCTGCTTGATATTGCAGATTGGTGTGTCTTACCATATTATTTTAATGTATTATCTTAATTACTGTATGAACACACTCGTTTGTAGAGCTTCCGCATTAAGGAAAAACGTGGATATGAGGTATATTAGAATTATTTTGCAATTTAAAATAAGAAATGTGCACATTTTACACATTAAATTAAAAGCATGTTCAAAAATAAATAAGTAAATGTATTCAGAATATTAATCGAAATTGTGTGTTGGGTGGGGATCAATCGACTCATTCGGCGCTCCACTCTCTCGTCTGTTTGGATCAGCAATCGGTGTTTCTGGGCTCTGCAGCAGCGCCTGTTCTTTCTTAGCTGCATGCTTCTCGTGCGCTGCAGCCTCATCCAGCATCAACCTAATATCAATCTTATCCGGTCAAAATGGCTCTTCACGTCCCCAAAGCCCCGGGCTTTGCTCAGATGTTAAAGGATGGTGCGAAGGTAGGTCTACTGAAGCAGAGTTTTGTTTGTGTTGTTATGTTTTTATATCGCACACAGTGACTCCACATAGAGGTTTCTAGAACATGGGCCTCACAGCGTCCAACTACCGGTAAACGCAGCACACGCTTCAGACTTCAGATGAAGAATAATATTCTGTACGAGGCCGTCATTACCATTATGTCTTAAAGAAATATCGAGGGTTTGACAGTAGCTAGGTTACATTAGAAAGTAACGGATGAATGAAGTTAGCATGTTAGCTGAAGACATGTGCCACTGACAGACAGACACTCCTCACACCTCCATCACTCACCCAACTGACTTATGAGTTATATTAGGAAGGAAATTGACTTTAAGCTGTAAGCTGTAGAATCACACCACTATTTAAATGTATTGTTTTATTTAACGTCTATAAAAAAATAAACGAATAATTTAAGAATAAAGGATGCGGCTTCCCATAAAAGGGCAGTTCCCTATTCGTAATCATTGGACATTTGGATTGTTGGAATGCTAATAATTTCGTTTTATAATAGGATTTGACCAGATATCACAATTTGTTTTAAAAGTTTAATTGTTTTTAATTTCAATTTCATTTGCTTTTGTAACGGTTTAGCTTTTAAGCATTGAGCATTTGATATTTTTTAAAATATATATTCACGCCCATTGTTATGACAAATGCAGTTTTTTTAAACATCATTATAAGGGCATCATTATATGTTTTCTTTGTATGATAGTAATGGTGTGTGAACCTGCAATTACTGCATAATGTGTGTGCAAAATTGCCTCAGTTTCTTAGAATAATATTACGCTATGCATTATGGAAATGTCATTTCCATTTCACTTTGAAATATTTTTAGTAAGAAAATCAACATGTTACTCAGTTTTGAATATTGAAACTGCAAACCAACCCCTAATGTTTTTATATTTTCGATATGAAATGACATTTGACTTATGGTTGCTAATTGTTTTCCACTATTAGCACTATTCGGGTCTTGAGGAGGCTGTTTTCAGGAACATCCAGGCATGCAAGGAACTGGCACAGACCACAAGAACAGCATATGGACCCAATGGTGAGGTTTATTTGCTCACTTTGGTGTCTGTTACCTTTTTTGTGTTGATATCACTGGATTTCATATGATCATTTCATTCTCTACAGGTATGAACAAAATGGTCATCAACCACTTGGAGAAACTCTTTGTCACAAATGATGCTGCCACCATTCTCAGAGAGCTGGAGGTAAATAATAGACCAATTTGGAGTAGACGCCACAGTTGTGCTCGCATTGTGGTGGCAGAAAAACACTGGTAATAATTGGAGGAAAAATGATAAAATCCATGGAATAAGAGAGAAATTTTATTGTTGTGCCTTTGGATGTCAGAGTCGAAATTCAAATTGTTTTTATAGAATGCCGTCATCAAAAAAAATGGCATTTGAAACTAAACACAGATATTTAAACGGACATACTATGGATGAAACCTGCTATGATTACACTACTTTTAAAGCAGGAATTTGATTTGAACAATTTGTCTGCATAATATTCACATATGCAGTTCATAGGGGACATAATACGGACTTTATAACTCAATTTAACTTAACAATTGTGAGTTTGTCAATTCTGAGGAAAAAAAGCCAGAAGTGTGGAATATAAACTCATGATTCTGAACCATGGGTAAAAGAGAGAATGACACATTGTTTTTTTTTTTTTCTTATCGGAATTGTGTGCATTAAAGGAGAAGTCCACTTCCAGAACAAAAATGTACAGATAATTTACTCATCCTCTTGTCATACAAGATGTTCATGTCTGTCTGTCTTCAGTCGATAAGAAATTATGTTTTTTGAGGAAAACATTAACACATGTAGTAGACTTCAGTGGTGCCCCCAAGTTTGAACTTCCAAAATGCAGTTTAAATGATCCCAGCCCAGGAAGAAGGGTCTTATCTAGCGAAACGATCTGTCATTGTTTTAAACAAATTGACAATTTATTTACTTTTTAACCTCAAACGTTTGTCTTGTCTCGTCTCTGCGATACACATGTAATCCGGGTCAATGCAGTTTTCTTCTTCAACGTCAAAACATCGCTGTTTTACCTTTTTAAAGGACGTTTGGTCTTCTCTGCTTGTTCACTTTGAAAACACTGAGTTGGTACTTATGCAGCGATGCAGGATGATTTTGAAGTTGGGAAAGAAAACGAGATGGGAGTTTTTCGACATACCCTAACTGTATTAACCGTATTGAACAGGAAATAAAACAGAGTTCACGCAGACCTAGACAAGACGATGAGGTTAAAACGTATATAAATTGTCAATTTGTTTTGAAAATGACTGATCGTTTTGCTGGATAAGACCCTTCTTTCTCGGCTGGGCTCGTTTAGAGCCATTTGAAGCTGCATATAAACTGCATTTTGGAAGTTCAAATTTGGGGGCACCATTGAAGTCCACTATATGGAGAAAAATTCGGGAATGTTTACCTCAAGAAACATAATTTCTTATCAAGTGAAGAAAGAAAGACATGAACATCTTGGGTGACAAGGGGGTGAGTAAATTATCTGTACATTTTTGTTCTGGAAGTGGACTTTTTGAAATATAAACTCAAATTTATCTTTTTTTTTTTTTTTAAATTCTTTTATTTCATGGCTTTCATAGACTGCCGCTTGAAAATTGTCATTTTCTGCCACCAAAAAAACATCATCACTGTTTGCAAACACTGAATTGGTCTATAGAAATTGTGATTAAAAACAAGGCCTAATGCTTAAAATTTAGAAGAATATTATTGTATGTCTTACTTTATTTTTTTTCCCTTCTTCTTCCATCAAGGTTCAGCACCCAGCAGCCAAAATGATCGTGATGGCATCCCACATGCAAGAGCAGGAAGTAGGCGATGGCACAAACTTTGTGCTTGTGTTTGCTGGTGCTCTGCTGGATCTTGCAGAAGAGCTGCTGAGGATGGGCCTGTCTGTTTCAGAGGTCAGTATACAATCACAATATTGCAATATGTCACTGTAAGGATAGAGGTTTGCATGGAATGGTTATATCTCTTTAAAAAACTATTTAAAAAAAAAAAACTAATGATGTTTTTAGAGTCTGGAGCAAAGGTTTGGTTTCCATACTAGGTGTATTTACTAGAATTTATGTATCTCTTTTGGTTCAGGACAGACCTGAATGCATTATGAGGGTTACACTGTAGAATTAGTCCTTGTACATTCATGTTAAGTTGAGAGCTACTGTATAATTCATTTGCATTATAGATTGCTTATTGGCCTGAGCTTATGATAATGTTGATTGTTCATGCCAGGTGATTGAGGGCTACGAGATGGCATGTAAGAAAGCTCTGGAGATTCTGCCCGATTGCGTCTGTTCGTCTGCGAAGAACCTGCACGATCTGGATGAGGCCACAGCCATGATCCGCTCAGCTGTCATGAGCAAACAGTACGGCAATGAGGACTTCCTGGCCAACCTTATCGCGCAGGCCTGTGGTAAGGAATGATTGCTTCTGTGTTCTCTGGGACAGCTCAGTTTAATTTTGTGATAATGTTTTAGGAGTCATTTTAATCATTTTATTTTATTATTACTTATTTTACAGTCTCTATCTTCCCTGAGTCTGGCAATTTCAATGTCGATAATGTCAGAGTGTGCAAAATATTGGTAAGTGTCAGTTAATATTGAATTTAGGCTCTGCTTTAAATTAATTAGTGTCTGTGGGTCAGTTTCAGTTATTTTATTTATTTATTTTCTCTCTGTAGGGCTGTGGATTGAACTCTTCTACGATGCTTCATGGGATGGTATTTAAGAAAGAGACAGAAGGGGACATCACATCTGTGAAAGACGCAAAGATAGCAGTGTTCTCCTGTCCATTTGACTGCATGGTTACTGAAACAAAGGTAGGAAAATGCTCACTGAATTGGGTTAAATTCCTTTTCCTTTTGTATCTATGGATTGACATAGTATTTTCCTTTGTATGATGTTCAAAATGTGCAATGAATCATGTTCTCCTTTGCTTTTTGGACTTTTTTCCTATAATAGTTTTTTCTAATGTTTCTTAGGGAACAGTACTTATAAAGAATGCAGAGGAGCTCATGAATTTCAGTAAAGGAGAAGAGGACCTGATGGAAGCCCAGGTGAAGTCTATTGCTGATTCAGGGGCCAATGTGGTTGTGACTGGAGGCAAAGTTGCTGATATGGCTCTTCATTATGCCAACAAGTACAAGCTCATGGTGGTGAGGTGAGAAAGAGGCAGAGCCCTTCTTTTTGGGGTGTTTGAGTCTCCATTTGATGAAGAATGAGAATAAAAGTGAAATGTGATATTTATGAACCCTGTTTGTACTTCACCCAGACTGAATTCAAAATGGGACCTCAGAAGACTATGCAAAACTGTGGGAGCCACAGCATTGCCCAGACTGGTGAGTTATTTTGAGTTTTGTTTCACTAGTGCCTTTTTTTTTTTTTTTTTTTTTTTTTTTTTTTTTTTTTTTTTTTTTTTTGGAATGCGAGTTGGTGGTTAAGCTAGTTCACATTATTATGGTCACTCTGTGTCAGACTCAATCTTGCTGATTTTTCAAAACAGACTCCCCCGACCCCAGAAGAGATGGGACACTGTGACAGTGTATACCTGTCCGAGGTTGGAGATACACAGGTTGTTGTCTTCAAACATGGTAAGGAAACGCTTGATTCTTGTATATTTACTTAAAGAGATAGTTCACTCAAAAATGAAAATTCTGTCATTAATTACTCACCCTCATGTCATTCCAAACCTGCAAGACCTTCGTTCATCTTTTGGACACAAATTAAGATGTTTTTTTTTATGAAAGTTGCAGCCTTATGCTAAACTGCTTTAAATGACCTTTCGCCCCTTTTTACTTCTAAATTACTTTTTTGTAACAAAAAAAATTTATTAGAAATCCATTGCATAAGTATTCATATTCATTTTCTGGGACACTTGAAATTTAATGCCGGAGCACTCATATCACTTGTAGATGTTACTACACTTCGAGTGGAGTTAAACTGTGGCAAATTCATTTGAATGAGTATGGTTTGGAAAGTCACACACCTCAGAAAAGGTTTAACAGCTGAAAATGCATATCAGAGCTAAAACCAAGCCCTGAGGTCAAAATAACTGCCTGTAGAGCTCAAACAGGTTTGCGTCAAGGCAAAGATCTGAGGAAGAGTTCAGAAAAAAAATCTGCTGCATTAGACTGGTGACTAAGAAGCTGATGGTCACCCTAGTTGAGCTCTATGATCATATATGCAGATAGAAGAAATTTACAGATGGACAAACATCACTTCAACACTCCACCAATCCGGTCTTTATGGCGGTGTGGCCAAACTCTACTCACTAAAGTGTGCTGGTAGCAGCCTCATGCTGTGAAGCTGTTTTTCAGCGGCAGCTACTGAGTCAGAGTAGAAGGAGCTCAGCACTGCAAAATATTGGATAGCCTTAATGAAAAGCAGAGCATTAAAAACCTCAGACTGGGCAGAAGGTTCATCTTCCAACAGGACAGTGACTCTAAGCACACAGCACGGGTGGCTTATAGACAACTCTGTCAATGTCCTTGTGTGGCCAAGCAGCAGCCTGGGCTTGAACCCAATCAGATATTTCTGGAGAGACCTTGATAGGTGAAGAGGTGAGGTGAAGAATGGCAGATAATTGCCAAATGCAGATGTGTATGCCAAAAAGACTTGAGGCTTTAAAGGTGCTGCAACGAAGTACTGAGTTAAGGGTATGAATACTTACGCAATGTACTTATTTCAGTATTTTATTTTATTTTTTTGTAGTTGTTTATTTATAGTAAAGAACAGCTAGCATACCTGGCTTACCAAAACTATATACAGCGGGGAGTAGTTTAAAGCAGTTTAACATTAGGCTGCAACATAAAACGTAAAAAATAAAAAAAATATATATTTAGGGGTATGAATACTTTCACAAGGCACTGTAGATGTCTGTGAGTTTTTCTTGGTTGTGCAGCTTGTTAAGCAAACTGAGCTTTGTAAATATTGTTGTTTAGTTCAGTGATGTATCCAGACAGCTCAAGTCATCTCCTTTTATTTCTAGATAAAGAGGATGGCGCCATCTCTACTTTAGTAATCCGCGGGTCCACAGACAACCTGATGGATGATATTGAGCGTGCCATCGATGATGGAGTTAACACCTTCAAAGTCCTTGTCAGGGTGAGCTACTTTAAAACTCCACCCCCAATAAAACACTTAACTCATGACAAAATATGACCCTAACAAAAACATTTCCCCTCAGGATGCACGTCTTTGTCCGGGTGCCGGTGCCACTGAAATTGAGCTGGCAAAACACATCACCTCCTATGGAGAAGTAAGCAAATCAATCTCATTTCATTTTGCTGTTGGCACAACCTGAACTGTGTAAATAATTTGAACATGTCCTCTAAAGACTTGCCCAGGCCTGGAGCAGTACTCCATCAAGAAGTTCGCAGAGGCGTTTGAAGCACTGCCCCGTGCCCTGGCAGAAAACTCTGGCGTCAGGGGAAACGAGCTGATCTCGAAACTGTACGCCGCACACCACGAGGGCAACAAGAACTGTGGCTTTGATATTGAGGTGAGGGGTCTACAGCACTTGCTTTGTAAAGACTGCAAGTGTAAACGGTAAATGGAAAAGAAGCTATTTTTAATTTGGAAGCAGAAGATGAATAAGATAAATAGAAAGAAGGACCCTAAATCAAGTATTTTATGATCTAATTGTTGACTATGTATTTTTATTCAGGGAGAGGGGCCTGCAGTGAAAGACATGATGGAGGCTGGTATCCTCGAACCATATCTGGTCAAGCACTGGGGAATCAAATTGGCCACAAACGCAGCCATCACCGTCCTCCGTGTGGATCAGGTTAGCTCTTTACTTTTCAGTTCAAGTTTCTTATTCCGACCATGTTTATCAATTCAGTTTCTGGATTATAATGTGATGTGTATATGCCAGATCATTATGGCAAAGCCAGCAGGGGGACCCAAAGCCCCCAAACAGCAAGGACACTGGGACAAAGACAGTTGGGACGAAGAGCCAGACAAATTTGATACACATCATTGATGATAAATCCTAAAATATCGCAAAGGTGCACAAAAACACGCCACTGTTTGGAGTGCCTAACCACTGGAGTGAACCGGGTTGCATGAACACTGTGTGGAAATTCACCATGGATTTGCTGACGAAATTAGTCTAGCCTGTTGTTACGCCACAGATGAAATAGAGAGTTTTGAATTGAGGAGAAAGTTTGTTGCTTTAAAGGAATAGCTCACCCAAAAGTGAAATTTATCATTTAGTTACCCTTGGAAGATGTTCCAAACCTATATGAGTTTCTTTCTTCTCTTAAACACAAAAGAAGATATTTTGAAGAATGTGGGATGTTTTGTACCAAACAGCTGAGATTGACTTCCATAGTATGAAAACAAATACTATGGAAGTCAATAGCTGCCAGCAACTGTTTGGTTACCAACAAACTTCAAAATAACTTCTTATGTATTCATAAGGAAGATGTCCATATTTTGGTTTGGATCAACATGAGGGTGAGTGAATGATGACAAAATCTTCATTTTTGGGAGAACTATCCCTTTAATGCTGTTAAATATTCAGAAGGTTTTGATCCGTTTAACCATTCGTTTTAAACCAACTAAGTTTAAGATCTAGTTTTTTTTACAAGCATCACTAACTTGCATCATTTTCTCTGGGTTTCTGGCACGATATACTTGCATGCCGCATGCACTAAAAGCACTTTTTCCTCACAGGATATTGCACTGCGCACAATTGACTTGTCTTTTACTCTGTAAGTGTCTGACAGCGTCTGCTTCTCCCCCATAGATTATAATGGCCAAGCCAGCTGGTGGACCCAAAGCTCCACAAGGAAAGAAGGACTGGGATGAGGATGAATGATGTCACTAACCTGTGTCTCCCTGTCACCGTCTTAGCTTTTCAAGTGTTGTGTATTTAATATCTAGCCCCCATTCTTTTGTATTTTTTTTTTTTGTTTTGTTTTTTTTAAGAGAAGCCATTCATGTTAACAACGAGTGGCTCTGAGCTGTTATTCTGGTCCCAATAAAGGCACTTGAGCTGTCAGCATCCTTGTCTTTTCTTTTAAATAGTGCAACAAAATGCAGTGTAATTGTTAGAGTTTAAAATTCTTGAAAATGTATTAAACTGCTTATTAAACTAAAGTTATAATATTGAGGTACACATTCTAAAACAGATTATCTCAAAGCCACATAAACTATGGCTTTTATGGAATGGAACTGCAATTTCCCTTTCATAAAATCAGTAATTACAGTAGTTTGCACAATTGCAGCTATTATATTCATCTAGCTACATCAGCATGGTAGTGTATTGTAGTAATTGGAATCCTTGTTGTTGTTATCGCTGTGCTGAGTTCATTCACCCCTTTCTTCCCCAAATTTAAGCACTGAGATCAAGTGTTCACAACCATGATTTTAGTATGCCATGAGAGTACTTTTACAGAAAGACAACAAAAGTAACAAGTTTATTCAACAATTTCTTCTCTTCCACGTCAGTCTCTGCCTTGCGTTCACGAGAGGGCCACAACGCATGCATGTACATTCCTCTGCTTGTAATTAGGGCCTGAGGACCCTATTGGAATTGCTCAGATTATTCTTCTCCTCCAAAATGAATAGCATTTTTGAGGTCCTAAACATGCTCAAAAATGCATGAAACTGCACACATGCCAAAAGATATTTCAGAAGTGGGTGTGACAAAACTACCTATAAAATTTCAACAAAGTGCCCCTCAAGCTATGTTTCACATACATGTACGAAATTCGGTAGACACATGTAACACACCGACACCTACAAAAAAGTACTGTAGTATGAAGTCCGAAACCTAACAGGAAGTCTGTTATTTTGAATTTTCTCATCAAGTTTTGTGCCGTTTTTGCTATTTTCAGGCGTATTTAAACTAGAGATTTAAACAGATCAACACCAGATTTGGTCAGTGCAATTTAAAGCCCTTTTGACATTTAATTGTGAAGATCTTGAGTTTTCATTGAAGGGTTGTCTGTGGTAGCCTGACAAATCTTTTGCCATGAATCAGGAAGTTGTTAATTTAGGCATACTTCTGCACCAAATTCACATGTTTGTTAGGAGTTCTGTCCTCAACACACGCCCATGACCGTATTCAGTTATAGCCATAAATCCACCTGCTGGCAACAGGAAGTGGCATGTTTTACCCTCTAACAAACTCATAAAGGTTTAAAGACACCAGCATTATATTTGGTCAGTCTACTCTAAAGGTCTTTGCAATGTTAAATTGTAAAGATCTTGAGTTTTCATTGAAGGGCATGTCTGTGGCGGCCTGACAAAGTTTAATGTTTCACCATGTAAAAGTTGTTATAACCATACAATGTCCAATCTGCCCCAAACTTAACCCGTTCCAGGACCGAGTCCAACTAAAGCCCAGTATCCTGTTATAATCATATCACCACCTGCTGGCAACAGGAAAGGACTCGTTTTACAGTAACTTGAACGTTCAATGTCCAATCTGCACCAGACTTCATATGTTTGATCAACGTCCTGGCTTGAAGACATCTACATGCCAATATTCAGTCATTCATAGCCCCACCAGCTGGAAGCATGAAGTTTGGCACATATAAATGACTTTGACATGTTTCTTTTATATTTACCACTTTGGCTCTGTCCCAAATGGCACCTTCTTTGAGATGTACCTGTGCTATCAGGGTTGTAAGTCTATAAGACTGCATGTGCACATGAAGTGTTCCATTTGGGAAAGGGCCTTTAAATGCTTATTGGCTGTTTTCCTAAAACCATAGGGTGGCAGTGAGCCCGGGTGCAAGAAGGGCCTTTCAACACTGCTAGCAGCTTAACTTTTTTTTTTTTTTGTATTTCTCTGATTGTAAACAAGGCCCTGTGCATCTAGTCTCGCCAAGTCTGTAATTTTAAGATTGTTGTCACGGCTTTAAGCGACCCTAATAACATGATATTTAGCCCCGTTTTACCAGGCAACCTTGCCAAAAAATGCATACTGTATTTTACCCCCCAGAAAGCATTTTTTTACCAGAGGACCCCCACCAAAACACGACTTGGCATGTTTTGTTGTGAAAACCTGTCAACCAAGAGTGACATGGAAGAGAAAAGTCGTTATTTTTTGTCTTTGTGCACAAAATGTATTCCCGTAGTTACATAAAATTATTATTGAACCATCGATGTGCTTTACTACCTTTCTGGCCCTTGAACGTAGTAATTATATTGCTGTCTACGGTCAGAAAGCAGTAATATCTTTTTTTGCGTGTGTGTTCCGAAGATTAATTATTAATGATTATATAATCTATCAATTAATCTGTTCACTGTGGAAACAATAACTGGCAGGTGTTGTGTCTGCTTTGTTAATCCTCCTATTATCCATTATCTGCCCTCCTAGGGAGCGCGCGTCCATCGGGAGCGCTCTTGCAAGAAACAGTGGACGCGCGCTCCCGCGGTGCGGTGCTAAACATGGCTGCTCTCAGCAAGTCCTTACCGCATAGCTGCTATGAGTTAGGGCACACTTGGAATCCCTCATGTACGACCTCCACCCTGCAGGTGACAGCCGGCGCTCTGGAGGTCTCCTTCAAGATATATGCTCCTCTGTATCTGGTGAGTGTATCAGCGCGGGGCTATCCGTTAATGCACCGGGGCAAGGGCGCAGTTAGCCTGGCAGCTACATCATCAGTGTCCTGCAGGACGATGCGAGGGCCCGTAACAGCTGTAAAGTTATTTAGAAATAAACACAAAGACGTGAGTCTCAACCCGTCATGTTTTACATTTAATAGCATTCAAAGTAGAAAAATGTCGTTGGACTGATGACAGGCTCAGATAACGCGACAGGGAGCTGTTGGATGATAGTGATAAAACTGTCATGCGATCCTCTGCGGAACTTTTTGCAAAACTTAAGCACTTTTGCTTTTTGTTTCGTTCTTTTGAATTATGTGGTGAATTAATTTTGCATGTCGCACTTAATTTGTTAATAAACTGACTAGTTTTTCTATTGGATTTGCACAGTCATTCTCATTAAACCATTACTCTTCACCAGAGCTTGTTTGGTAGCAGATTTAGATTAATACTGAGCTTTATTTGACCAGGATTTCCACTGGCTCACATTAAAACTTCCTGATAATTATGTCGGATTCGTAAACAAATTTGGTCTTTTCAGTGAATCGGCTTAAAGTACTCCTTCACGAATCGGTCTGAACGATTTGACCTCATTAAACTGGTCATTAGCAATTATTCATTCTTGAATGAACTGTTAATGCCAGTCTGAACAATTTTTATATTGTGTTTTTTGTATTTATGTATATCATCTATATCTAACATCTAGAACCGATGAGTGACATGAGAAGAAAATATGACCTTAACTGAACTTCTGACTGAACATTGGTGAAAAGTTATTTTTACACCGTAACTATCACACAAAAATATGAAAATGTGTATAATTTTAACCAGTTCTGTTCAGAGGAGCTAAATTTAAGTGCAGTGCTTTTTAGGACACAATAGCAGTTCATGGACTCAAACCAGCAACCTTCTGGTTATGAGCCCTTAGTTTTAATTACTGTTCCACGTGAGGAAGTTGTTGGGTAAATGCTGCTTTAGTAAATGTATTCATCAGAGAATGTTCTCTTGTATTTACTTGCCTGTGATGAGTTACTATAACTGGTGGACAGTATTTATAGATCTAACAGAAGGATCATGGTTGTGTCAACTTTAGATGTGTCATAAGCTTCCATTGCAAAACCAGTTCAAAGTTGTGCAACTGTAGGGTTGCAGAGTTGGCATTCGATTCGGTTTCGCAGAAACTATGGCTCATTTTGTTATTAGACAGTAGGTTAGTGGTATTTGGGTAACAAACCACAGAGCACTAACATGTTATATGCAGAAACCAATGTTGCTTGAGTTACGCAAATAATGCACTGAGAGCTTAAGTCATAAATGGTCAGAAAATTTCCCTAACATGCAATTCATTTTTTTCCTGTTTTAGATTGCAGCCATTTTAAGAAGAAGGAAAAAGGATTATTATAAGAAAAGGCTGCTTCCCGAGATCCTGCAATCCACTTCCTTCCTGACTGCAAATGGAGGCCTCTACATTGCGTTTTTCTGCATTCTTCGGTAATCTTCAAAAAATTCTGCTTACAAGCAATTCTTGGAAACGTCTGCCATCCCACGTGTGCGGTCGTTCGAACATGAGCAACCTTTGAATCCCTGTCCTTATCAGCCGTTTCAAGTGTCCGCACGTATCCATTCAAATAGGATTAAGACCTTTGACACATCAAATAAATTATGCAATTATGAGATTTATGACTGGCATCGCATGACTGCTCCACTCACCTAATTTGTGAATTAATTATTTAAATTCCTTCTAAATGAGAGAAATATTCAACCGTGATATTGTCCTCAGTTGAAAGCACGTCCGTTTGATCATGACTGTAAACGACCAGCTATCATTTCCATTGTTTCCTTTCTTTTTCCTCTATTATTCAGGAAGCTGTTGGGACGTTTCTACTCCTGGTCAGCTGGTTTTGGTGCGGCACTGCCGGCTTCATACATCGCCATACTGATAGAGCGGAAAAGCAGGTTAGCCCTGACATTTCCTCACAGATTTCCTTTAGGCTTTTTGTTGTACAAATTTTATACAAATTATCCAAAGTTTAAACCAAATGTACACTGAACTTGCATATGGAAATTACTCTAATGGAAAAGAGTAAAGGCCCTTTTACACCAAGAACAATAACTAGAACAATAACTATATTAGCATCCACACTGTTTGTAGTAGACATGCAATGCAGTTTTGTCGTCTGTTGCTTTAAATGCTCAAGCTCTTCAGTCAGGTGGATTCTGATTGGCCTTTTTTTTTTTTTTTTTTTTTTTTTTTATTTGTTCATCAGCAGGAAAAGTCACTCTGAAAGTGATTCTGATGATATTGTACCTCAGTGTTGTTATCGTTATATTTGCTTTGTGGACATACTAAGGGATAGTTCACCCAAAAATGAAAATTCTGTCATTAGCTACTCACCGTCATGCCATTCCAAACTTGAAAGACGTTCATCTTCAGAACACAAGTTAAGATATTTTTGCAGGGTCAGAAAGCTCTTGGATTTTATCAAAAATATCTTAATTTGTGTTCAGACGATAAATGAAGGTCTGGTGGGTTTGAAACGATATGAGGGGCAGTAATTAATGATAGAATTTTCATTTGTGGGTGAACCATTCCTGTAACCAATTCACTAGAATTAGAATGATTATTAAAATTTTATTAGGGGTTCAAGCACATAGCACTGAAACCTTATTGTAATTGTTAGAATGGTCACAGATCAGCGATCTCCACGTAAAACAGATCGTGCAGACCAAACCGAAAGTCATAGAGACTTAGAGATCACAGGAAAAAAATCCCGAAGCTTGGCCACTTGGTGGTGTTATTTAGAGGGGAAAAATCATAAAAATAGCTATAACTGTGCTCCCATTTGTCCTTTCAACATGAAAATTGGTGTGCACGGTCTTGGTCCAAAGTGCCACAAGTGTCTGTAAGGACATTTGCGTATTTTAAAAAAGCGAGGCCGATCAGAACAAAAATCGGTGGGCCTGTTTGACTCACGGCCCCAAAGGTCTGAGAACATTTTGAAAGAAATCAGCCACTGGGGGACAATATCGCACTTTTCAAGGGCGTAAATGATTGTACGTCACGTAGTTTTTCATACATACGCATGATATTCGTTCCATACAATAGAACTCCTCATATGGACAACTTTGCTTCTAGAACCACTGCTGTCAATCAAATAGTTTGTTAAATGATTTTCACTCAATTTGGAAATAAAAACAATTCTCTGGACTCTCTAGGTTAATAATTATCAAAAAAATGTTGAAATTTACCCTTTGGGAGGCTACAACAGGGTCATTCAGAAAAGGGGCTTGTCAAAATTTACCCAAAATCCTATAAAGCCTAAAGGAAAACTCAAAACTTCACAAAACCTGGTGATTCTAAACAAGCATGCAAAGTTTTAAGGAGATCGGACCACAGTTGGCACTATAACAGTCATAATCATTAAAAAAAACATAATATTTCTATGGTAAATTACAAGGATTTGCCAAAAATGCTTTTTTAAATCACTGATTTAGGCGGTTACAAGCTTGCTAAATAATATCTTTTTTCATAATCTGCTTAAATGCCTTAAAGCGCCTGAACCAAGGCAATCACTGCTTGCAGCTATATTCATTATAGTTATCGTTCTTGGTGAAAAAACTCATTTCTTTGCATATAAAGAGATCTTATTCAATTTGTCTGTCTGTCTTATTCAGGAGAGGACTCCTAACCATTTACATGGCGAACTTGGTGAGACGATTCAGCATTGCTTCTTTTCAGTTCCACTGCGTTATGTCTTGACACTTCTTTCATAGTTGCATGATCATTTCCTGGCAGTAGTCAACATCACATCTGTTATCTGTCACTTATGTTACTTTTTCTGGAAAGCTGTGATCAAAACTGTCTGTTTCAAGGAAACCTCGACTGATTTTGATCTTAAGTGCTCCGTGTCATTTCCAGGCAACGGAGACGATTTTCCGCATGGCTGTCACAAGGGGTCTTGTTAAGCCTATGAAACATGGAGAGGTACGTTACAGTTCATGCTAGTGTTCAAAAGTTTGGCATTAGTAAGAATTTTTTGAAAGAAATTAATACTTTTATTCAGCAAGGAGGCATTACAATGATCAGAAGTAACCACAGACATTTATAGTGTTAAAAAGATTTCTATTTCAAATAAATGTTCTTTTGAACTTTCTGTTCATCAGGAAAAAAGATTTCAAAATGTTAACTGTTTTCAACATTGATGATAATAATAAGAAATGATTCTTGAGACCAAATCAGTATATTAGAATGATCTCTGAAGGATCATGTGACATTGAGGACCGAAAATTCAGCTTTGACATCACAGGAATAAATTGCATTTAAAAACAACTGTTTTCTATTTTAATGTTTTTCAAATGGTAATAATATTTCACAATATTGATAATTTTATTGTATTTTATATCAAATGAGCATAAAAGACGTGTACTAAACCCAACGTTGGCATATGTGGACCTTATTATATCATGCGTTGAGATCATTTGGTGCTAATAAGGCAATGCCACTTTACATACTTGCTTAAGCTTTATTACTGTGAACAAACCTTGACCGGATCGTAAAGTTTCATGTGACATCTGTTTCATAATTTCCACTTTTTTTCCCCCCCAGGTTCTTCTCTTCTGCTTGACTGCTTCTCTCTACATGTTTTTCTTCAGGTCAGTTGGTCAGGTTACTGCCTCTCAATCCTAGTCCTGGAGGACGCCAAACCTGGTTATCTCATTTCTTCAACACATCAAGTTCTCATTAGTAGAGGCTCCTCCAAGACTTGCTGAGGTCCTCCAGGAGCAGGATTGAGACAGGCACACTCCTCAGAACAAAATACAAACCTAGCTGTTCAATTACAAAGGCTGACCCTTTTAACTTTCCAATTTCTGGTTTTATCTTCAGGAGTAAAGACGGACTGAATGGCTTCGCGTTCTCTGCCTTAAAGTAAGTTTGTATATCGATTAACATGACTTTACGTAGTTCTTAAATTCCCAAGGATTTGCCCATTAATCCTAAAGCCTTAAGAAACACCCTGTTAAGAGCATAGTCAACTCGTGTCAGACTGTTAATGGAGATTATGTGTCTGGCTGTGGCAGATTTATAGTTGGCAAGGAAGAGATCCCAACACACTCTTGTCTGGCTGAGCACACGTACGGACAGGGTTCGGAGAGGGACGCACAGCCACTGGATGAGAGACCGGAGCGCACGCCTGCCTCCAGGGGGAGCTGCATCAGAGCATTTACACGCAAACTCCTAGACTCTATGTGAGTGACAGAAATATACCTAGAAAACATACAAGAAGTGGTTGCACTCAGTGAGCTACTGGTGCAACCTGTTGCTATTTTTACCACAACGCAGCTCGGAAAATAAAACGCTGACACGATGCGACCTGCAGCTTTCGGTTGTAATTTTCACTTGAAGGGCAACAAGAGACCTGATGTTAAGCCTTCACTGCTTTTCCTAGCGATAAGAGAAGGAGAAAAGGATAGGAAGATGCCTGTGGACAAAAAAACTTTCTAAAGACCCGCGTCTTTGTTCTCCGCACTTTAGCGCTGATGCCTCTGAGATTTTTAGTAGACCACAGCTACTGAAAGAGCTTGCAAACAGAGACAGGCAGTGACAAGAAATGCTAGATGCCATCCTGGCAGGTAAACATGCCGATGCTTGTCATGACACCAAAAGAGTTTCTCAGTGCGGATTTCACTCGATATCTGGGCGATGGTACAGCATTTGGTTTAAGTCTACGCTTATATCCATCGCCTCCTGTAAGCTCTTTCAGTAGCTATGGTCATTGTATCAGTATGTTATTTTCCAAGTTGTGCTGTGGTAAAAATAGCAACAGGTAGCGTCAGTAGCACACCAAGTACAACCATTTCATGTCACTGAAATAATGGCGCCCCCCCATAGTCCAAAATATGTATAAAACGATGTGTTTTTAAAATAAGGTAAATCTGTCATGGGATTTCTACTGCATATTTCAGTAAGAGACATAATTTACATTATATTAAGCCATAAAAATCTTAATACTTAATACCTGGGGTTCCCTTTAAAAGCCATTGCTGCTTGATATTTTTGATGAATGGAGTGTTCAAAAGAACAGCAATTATTTGAAATAGAAATCATTTGTTGTATTTTAAATGTCTTTAGTGTCACTTTAATTTCAGTGTAATCAATTTAATGTGTCTTTGCTGAATAAAAACATTAATTTCTTAAAAAAAAATACTCAAAATGAACACTACCAGTCAAAAGTTTTTGAACACTAAGATTTTTAATGTTTTTTAATATTTATTTGATCTAAAACAGTACAGCAAAAACAGTACAATTTTGAAATTTAAAATAACTGTTTTCTATTTTAATATATATTTTAAAATGTAATTTATTCCTGTGATTTCAAAGCTGAATTTTTAGCATCATTACTCCAGTCACACGATCTTTCAGAAATTATTCTAATATTCTAATTTGCTGCTTAGAAAACATGTATTACTATGTTGGAAACAGCTGAGTAAATTTTTTCAGGTTTATTTGCTGAAAGTTCAGAAGAACAGCAGATAGAATCTGTATCTGAAATAAAAATCTGATGTAACATTAGAAATGTCTTTATCATCACTTTTGAACAATTTAAAGCATCCTTGCTAAACAGAAGTATTAATTTATAGTAATTTATATAATCTCCCACCCTACAAAAAAAAAAGAATATATTGACTCTAAGCCTTTGATCTTTGAATCTTTCCATTCATCAAAGAATCCTCAAAAAACTGTTTTAAGTATTAATAATAACAATAAGAAGAAATGTTTTGAAAAGTTTTTGAAAATTCAATAAGAAAATTTTGCTTTGAATAAAATAAAATAAATTTAAATAGAAAGCAGCTATTTAAAATGGTAAAAATATTCAAAATTTGACTGTTTTTGCTGTACTTTGGATCAAATAAATGCGTGCTTGGTGAGCAGAAGAGACTTCTTTAAAAACATTAAAAGTCTTACTGTTCAAAAACTTTTGACTGGTAGTGTATATAGAACAATAGCGGGTAAAAATGGTGTTTTACTTGCATTTGACACTTGGAGTTAATTTTCGGTCCTGCTTGCTCGACATTCAGCTTCATTTTCATGCATGAATGTTCCCCTGCCTCATAACATACTTTGCATTTGTCATTCATTCTGTGTATGTTGTCCCCTTCAGATGCAAACATGGACCCAGGCATAGATGTTGCAAACACCATCAAGACAACTGCATCTCCTACTGTGTTAAAGTAAGAGTCTGAGACCTAGTAACCTGCTCTCTTTCAAACCACTCATCTGTTTGTTCTAAGCGTTGGTGTTTGCATGGAAGAGAGATGGAATGGGAATGCATAAACGTGTTGCGTTGATCTGGGTTAAAGGCTCTGTCGATATAGCGGTGCCCTTTGCTCACTAACTGACAGCTGATGTGAAGTTGTTGGAGAGCGGCTTCTGAGATGCTTTATTTGGTGGCTTTGTGTTTTTGAAGGGTTTCATCCGAATGTTCAGCGTGGGTTACCTCATTCAATGCTGTTTGAAGGTTCCATCAGCATTCAGACAGGCCTTCACGAAACCCTCTCGACTGCTCTGGCTGTTCTACAACAAAGAGAACTTCCAGCTAGGAGCTTTCTTGGGATCTTTTGTCAGTATATACAAGGTACTTCACCTCCACTGAGATCCAGTGCTGGTTTTTCCTATAAGATGTCAGGTTTCTCTGTAGTTTTTTTTTTTTTGTTTTTTTCACCTTTCTCAGTTACGTTTTTTTCAGATGTGGAATTTCTCTCCATCTCATTTCTATTTTATGAAAGGGCACAAGCTGTTTACTGAGATGGATGCGTAACCTGGACGACGAGCTCCATGCTCTAATAGCAGGTAAAGAGTGTTTTGAACCCTTTTCCCTTTGCACAGCCATTAGAGATTCTCAACTCACCATTTTCTGCATTTATCTTATCAGGTTTTCTTGCTGGCACCTCAATGTTCTTTTACAAGAGCACTACCATCTCCATGTACCTCTTCTCCAAACTGGTGGAGGTAATGATTTTATGGGTTTTTAGTGATTTCACATGACTAGGGCTTGCTTCTCAGTGATTTCTCTGGTGTCTCTGAGAATTATGAATAGACCAAATTGTGTTTTTAAGCATTTTACATTTACTCCAAATGTTCAGCTATTCTTTTTAATAGTTAACTTTTAACTGTTTTTGTAATTTTTCGGATCATTAGTCATTTAAGCCTGGTAAATACTGGTCACAGACACAGATTTACTTGAAATTTCATCTGATTACTCACTAAAAACTCTCACAGATCATGTTTTCATGCCATGTCTTATTTGGACGTAACAAAGTGGTTATATCTAAATGTGTGAGTTGTTTACTTGCTTTTTTAAATTAGTCTTCCCATTAACGCCATTATATTGTTCAGTCAGACTGATTCGCGAATGAGGAACGCCCAACGTAACCAGTCATATTGCAATGGAGGCATTGCCTCCTCTCACGTGACTTTCCCTCATTCATTCTCAGTTACCCCCCCACCAAACTCACTGCACGCTTAGAGGGTTTGTTAAAACTCTGTGGGCTCAGGGGAGGTGAGAATGTGATGGCATTTTAGTGCCTTGTTAAAAAATAAAATCTAAAATTACAAGATTAAAGTCATAATATTTTAAAAATAAAGTATAAAAGTTTTGCGACTTTTGCAAATAAAATCGAGATGTTTTTCGAGAATAAAGTCGAAAATAGAGTCAAAATGTTTGGTGAATAAAGTCGGAATGTTTTTCGGAAAGAAGTCGCAATGTTTTTTCGAGAATAACGTCGAAAATAAAGTCCAGTTGTTTTTTTTTTTTGGTGAATAAAATCTGAATGTTTTTTGAGAATAAAGTAGACAACAAAGTCAAAGTGTTTTTCAAGAATAAAGTCACAGTGTTTTTTTTCCAAGAATAAAGTAGAAAATAAAGTAAATTTTTTTTTGGTTAATAAAGTCGGAATGTTTTTCGAGAATAAAGTTGCAATGTTTTTTTGAGAATAAAGTCGAAAATAAAGCCAAAATGTGTTTTGAGAATAAAGTAGAAAATAAAGTCGAAATGTTTTGAGAATTAAATCGTAGCAATTTATTTGAATATATGTGGTATAATATATGTGGTATTGAATATAATAATAATGTATTATTATAAATCATACCATGTGATACTTGCAGGGACAGTATGCTTGGAAATAATATTATACTTCGATTGCATTCAGTGTAGTGCAACAGCCACCCAATAATAGCAATAAGCTTTGTGCTTTTTGTACTTTTAATATAAATATAAAAATATATATATATATATATATATATATATATATAAAATATAGCGAAATACAAATAGCGTGTCTTGCAATAATTTGCTTTCCACGCTCTTTAATGTGGCGGGACAGATCGCTGTATTCATGTGTATTACTCGTCTTTTCGATTACAATGAGACATTCATTTTATTAAATTCTACTGTTTTCTTTGAAAACTTCACCACCTACTCCTCAAAAGTGTCTGTGGCATCCAATCTTTCATTCCTCACATGTATTTAATTAAAAACAACAATAAAACGTTCTAAAGGTTGAAGTAGACTCCATCTTGTTAACACAAGTTATATTGTCTTTTCTGAGGTATATAAATTGATTATTCACAAGCTGTTTTCGTCACGGTATGATGATCGGAAATAATATGTAACATCTTCCATTCGTTATTTGTAGCGCGTCAGTAGTCACTATCATTTTGTGCTTTGTTGCTTTTAATCTAACACAGCTCAGCTTTCAAATTCTGTCAGTTTAATCACAAAATACAAATGATAAGTGTTTTTCCTCTTTATTTCAAGTTTATAGCACAATATAAAGGTGAAGGAACATCAGAAGGAATGAAAAAACAGTGTAGCCTAATTTAATGAAACAAATGTCTGTTTGTAATCAGAAAGATGACTGATTCTCATGCCGCTTAAACTGAGGCGAATACAGTGATCATTACACATTACACAGTCACATTAAAGAGCGTGAAAAACACATTATTGTAATAGACATAATGTTTGTATTTCACTATAAAACTCAGATTTTGAAAGCTGAGACTTTGGAATATCTCCCGGTGCTCCCAGGCCATTTGCATGCACAATAGGCTAGAATATACTCTCAAAATATTATAACTTTAAACTTGTAAATGCTACGTATTAATTCTCGTAATTTTGACTTTATTCTCAAATATTTTGACTTTATTCTCATGATATTTCGACTTTATTCTCAAAATATTATGACTTTAATTTCATAATCTTAGATTTGTATTTTCTTTTTTGTGGCACTAAAACACCGTTGTATAAGAGACGCAGACTCCTGTTGTAATTTTACCTGCTGGTGTTGCTGTTGGACAATGTTTCTTTAGATAAATGAGTGATTTATACACTTTTGAATGTTAGATTTTGTAATAATGGTGTTTTACCTTTTTTTTTTTTTTCTTTTTTTTTTTTCCTCATCCAGTAGCAATATCGCTTGCCTCCTTAGAATGAACGCCCCTGGTGAACATATAATCTACTAATAATATATTCACTGTCTTTCTAGACACTGTATTTCAAGGGGATCGAGGCAGGCAAGTTCCCATACTTCCCTGAGGCTGACACTGTAATCTATGCCATCTCCACTGCCATCTGTTTTCAAGCGGTAAGTTTAAATGTTTTTAAAATGTACATCACTAAAGCCCCTTCTGCATAACCAAGGACACTTTTATACAAAGGGAAAATACAAGCCACATTAAAATGCAGAAGCCGTTTGTGCCACTGTGACTTATTGATGACTCAGTCATGAACTGAATGAAAATCACGCCAAGTGTCTTTTAAGGCAGCACAAGCATAAAATCCCAACAAAAATAAGTCTATCGCGTCTTAAATCCTAGAAAATAGATTTGCTGTGCAAAATTAAGACATTTACTCATTGAGCATTTATTTTTAAATTTTGTTTAATATGTCCTGGGTGGATCTGATCAGGCGGTTATGGAAGTGCAAAATCTGAGACCATCGTACTGGAAGTTTCTACTGCGGTTGACAAAGGGCAGGTGAGTATTAGTGGAAAATATGATTAATAAGTTTTATTATGCATACGAGTTCTTGAACACATCAAACTATTGATTTTTCTGTCCAGGTTTGCTCTGATGAACAGAAAAGTGCTCGATGTTTTCGGGACCGAGGCTTCCAAGCAATTCGGCGACTTCACACCGAAACTTGACCCCAGATATGTGATGTATCCCATCAACATGGACGTGCAGCTGGGCTGACAGGCCCGTGGGTATCTGCGAGTTGTCTTCCCATAGACCAACAATGACACAAAGGCACGGAAAACTCTTGCACACAATATCTCTCTTACATTCTCTCGCCCTGGCGCTGTATGTCATTAAATGTGAAGTGAAAGTGTGAAGGCAGTTATATGTTTACGCTGATGTGGATCTGAAACATTTTGAAATGTAATTACCGCAGGCAAGATGTGACCTCTATGTGTGCACAATATCAGCATCGGTTTGTCTGAAGATGATTTGAAGTTCATAGGATATTGGATTTTCAAGGACAGAGTGACAGAGCAGGTATTTGTTCACGCTAACTCAGCAATTCCTGGACCGCTCGGGATCTGACCTGCGACCTCTGTGTTTTATAGTCATTAACTAATCGGCTTAGAGAGTATAAAATGTTTAAAAGAAAATTTTAATCTGTTGTTTTCAGGTAAATACATAGACAGTTTTTAAAGCACAGTTGGACACCTCTGAAGGTGATGCTGGATTATTTTTGGTCATCGTCATTTCAGATCCTACCAAAACGATCGAATCAGTAATTACCTGTCTGCCATAGTCAGGATATGCGGGTTAAGCCATGTAAAAGATCATACTGACATCAGGGTTGTGTACGATCTCTTCTTTGTCTTTAGTGTGTTCTGTGTTTTGTTCCGATAGGAATATTTTGAGACCTAGTCATAAGTACAGGCTTTTATGGAAGGTTATTAGTACAGAACTTAACATTCATTGCCCACCTTTTATTGCAGATTTAATAGTCACAGATATTCTTTCAGGAGGAAAAAGCAGATTAAAACTCATCTTAATGGACCTTCACATTCACTTTCAGTAGGAGATCTTTTTTTAATTAGCAATAACAATATTGAGTAAAATCTGACTGTATAATCAAAGTATTGCAGTTTATTTGAAATGTAATTTATGTAAAAAGTAAAAGAAAACCTTATGTCTTCAATGTTTGTATAAAAGCAAACGCTTTATATTAAAAAAAAATCTGACAAAATGGGGTTCTAAGAGTGTTTAATTACATCTTGTATTATGACAATCTAACATGTAATTTTATTACTATTTATAGCTAAAATTTTATAGTGGCATTTTATTCTGACATGTCTCCTAAATTTTGATTTGGAATGAATTGATATTTTGACAAAGATGCCATTTATATGAGTGATACATTGCAGAAGTATATATAATCTTCCACACGAGGGCGATGTTACACTGCGTTTAAATCGCAGGTCATTCAGTATTTCAATCCATGCTTCTAATAGTTTACAAACATTAATAAAGCTGCTTATTTCTATGTAAACAGAGCTTAAAATAGCAATGTTTTTATTTCTTGTAGTACACCTGCATTTGTGTCCTGCGTGCATGTTTAATACTGAATGTTTGTTTATATGCATCCAAAACTATTTTTAAAATATATATTTTGATTATATCTTAATGTATGGCCTTAGAGGACTATATTCTGTAACCGTCTACCGAGATGACACCGTTTTTCTCATTGTTGCTCTTCGTATTCAGTTCACATGATTCTGACGCAGCACAAACTGTCCGCGAAATAGTTACAAATGGCTTTGTCTTGTCCTCTCACTTTCTCATTGTCTTCGTCTACAGAGAAGCCTTTGTGTGAAATTTTTCTCTGACTTTACCTTTCTGTCCAGTCTCCGTCCCTCTGAGAGATCCAGTGTGATATAGACTCGTGTCTAGTCCTGAGAGAGGATCTGCTCATGCCTGCGTAACAAGGGAGTGAACAATGATTCATTCGAATTGGCAGAGAAGTGAAAACTCAGAACAAGCCCAAAAAAGATACTTGACCTCTAAACTACATTTATTCGTTCGCCAGACTTTCATCCAAAAGTGAAACTCGCAGTGCATTTAAAGTGCACATTTTATCAGTATGTGTTTTGGAATCGAACCTGTGACCTTGACATTGCTGGCCTAATGCTTAGGTATAGAAATAAAATTGCGTTGTTTGAGAAATGAATAACACGTTCAGCTCCGTTCAGACGATGGAAAGGGTGTAGAATTAAACGTGAGATGCTTTTAAGACCGTCCTTTCCACATCTCAGCATCTCCAGGGAGAAATATTAATTCTATCCGACATGACTTGAATGCACCAATATAGCGTGTTTTCAGGACACATCATCAAGCGGCCATATTGGTGGCACAGAACATAAACAATGCCACTGAACAGAATGAAACACGCATGTTTTGCTGATTGTTGCAGCTAAAAACCGTCAATTATTGTCATGTTTTTGGCTGTACTAATAGGTCGGACTGGGAAAAATATTTGGAGTATTAAAGACTGCTGGTCCTTAGCTGGTCATGTTGCTGTTCAAGTACCAGCAAGGGACCAGCTTAAACCAGCATCCCAGCATCAAAACCTACCTACCAGCATATGCTGTTTTTTTTTCAGCAGGTAGAGGAGTGCAAAAAAACTGTCTGAAGATCCTTAAAGAAACAGTTAAAGTTAAACAGTTGAGTTTTACCATTTTTGAATCCATTCAGCTGATCTCCAGGTCTGGCGGTAGCACTTTTAGCATCAGTTCAGTTTTTCCTTTTCAGCTCTGCCGGCTGCAACTCTGCATCTACACAAACTTAGTGCCAATTACTTTAAGGCGCTGCGTAATATCATTGTGCCTGCTGCACCCATGGTACAGCAGCAAAGTTCCTTGAATATTACGCCGGAATGAGAGTATAGTTCCTAGCCACATCAGCCTTGAAAATTGCAACTTTTCATTTTCCGTCAGTCTTAGTACACGATGTAACTACAGAAGTTTTAAATAGGAAAAATATCATCATTATATGGTCATTTTTGAGTGAGATGCTATCGGTCTAATCAGATTCAAAGATCTATGCTAAGCTATGCTAAAAGTGCTACCGCCAGACCCGGAGATTGGCTGATTGGATTCGAAAACGGTTTTACACGGTTTTAAAACTGTTTAACTCTAGGGGAGTTGGAGAATGAGCCTATTTAAAAAAAAAAAAAAAAAAAAAAAAAAATGAGTGTTCGTTTAAAGGCATTTATGGTTGGCCAAACTAAAGAAATTCCAGAGCAAGAATCTTACAACATTCATGTTTGTTTTTATAATTTCCCATCAGATAGGTGAAATATTACGCTAATATCTTAATACTGCTCGTCCGTATCTTTACCACCTTTGGTTTGTCAAAATATTGCACGCTTTCCTGCTTACTAAGTCCTTCTCTATATGATTAAGCAGCTTCCACACATTTTTTCTGTGGTTTAGACAGCAAAAATTAGCAGAACAACATATTCAGTACTTTAACCGTGCAGTCCATGCTGTTGTTTACATCTGAGTATTGCCAATATGGCCGTGCATCAGGGTAACTGACCAAATGATGACAGTAAGTGCAAACCCTCTATTTGGCGAAAACTTCTGCAAAATCTAAAGCCCGCCATCTTGATTAGCCAACCCAGTCATTTAGGTCCTTTCACACTGTAATACATCTAAATTACCGTAAAATTACCGGAACAACTTTACCGGTAAATAGAAAAATGTGCTGTTCACACAGACAATGATGTTCTAGCTTTTTACAGGTAAACTACCATTCACACATCCATTTCAAAATACTAGTAAATTCTGTGACATCATTAACCAGAAATGACCTCTTAATGGCTGCACCTCCCATTGTTGTGGTTGTAAACATGGATTAGTATATGCGGTCAGTGTTTTTGTTGATGATTTACTTTTTTTGTCAAATGTTCACATTTGTGCAGCTGCTTTTGGCCCAGAGACATCAAACTTCAAACTGAACTACACAGCGTGGAATAAACGCATAAATGCAACATCTGAGTCAGAATGTCATGATTGAGCCAGAGTAGACTTCTTCTTTCTCTGCGTTCTGAACTTGTAAGTGCTTATCCACCTTTTCTTCCCATAAGAACGGACGCGGTCTGGCTTCCGGTCGAAAATGAATCCAGCTATTTTTAGCCATACAAAATAGCTTGTTTTGCTGCTTGATATTGTAAATTGGTGTGTCTTACCATGTTATTTTAATGTATTATCTTAATTATGAACACACTGGTTTGTAGTGCAAACAGTTTTACCGATTATTGCACATTGTTACTTTTCTCTGTAGTTTCCTATAGCAGATAATGAACTGAAAGTCTCACCCAAAGGCTTACTTCCATGTTGAAGAGAAAGGTGGATACTGGTAATCTCATTCCGCATTCACACAGAGTACATTACTTATCATAGGAATTTACCCGTATTTTTGAAAAGGTCCTGTTCACACATGATCTCTTAATTACCAGTAAAGATTGTATGTGTGAAAGGGGCTATTGATGGGTAGCCTAAATATTTAACTTTTAAAATGTTTTGTCATCCTAACAACAAACAGAGCAGCATTAATATCAAATATAGTGAGCACAATTTGCCATTTCTAATTATTGGGAAAGACTCCTCCCCCTCTATTGTCTGTTGTGCTCCAATTTCATCTAATGGGACAACCGTCTTTAATTGTGCCAGTATTTTTACAATGACCTTCAGCTTATATCACGTGGTAGATGTAGCAAACTTTCTCTTGATCCACGTCCTTCATGCTGTGATTTCCCACAGGGCCTTTAAAAATAACCGGTTGATCTAGAAGTTTCGGTGAGCACTTTTCAGGTGCTGGCCAATCAATCATTTTCAGCTGTCTCCATGGCAACTGAACCTCATCAAACAGTGTGAAGTACCTCCGAGGATAAGAGTGTGAATATGTGCGGCCAGAGTGCGTATTTATTGAAAATCATCTCCATACTGTACGTGCAGCAGCTGAGCATTACTCAGAATGTGCAGGAGCTGCGACGTTTCACCTTACAAGGTTACTAGGAGGGCTGCAAACTCTCTTTGTCTCAGTTCCCGTGCTGTCTCTCTTCTTCACACTTGTCTGGGACCTGATCCAGATGAATCGAACCCAGGTGCAATGTCAAGCTGTCATGTTTGTTAGAAACCGGCGAGAGGTGTGCGTGTGTGTGCGGTTAGCCTCCGATGCACACCTAATCATGGCATGTCCTTTCTTGCCTCTGCCTCCAGGTTGTCAGGATCCATGGCAGAATGAGGCCACACAAACGCTCTGATCAAAGTGATGTGGCTAGGTCTGCCTGCTGTCGTATTGATGTCGGTTAAGTTGTCTTGTGGCGTCGCTACACTTCGGATTGATTTGGCTTGAGAATATTTCACCAGCTATTACCGTCGCAGAAAACCGTATCGAGTGAGCTGGCTGACCTGCAGGGATTTTAATATATGGACCTCCACACAAAATCTATAATAAAATCTAATCTACTTAAGCCTATTTTAACACATTTATTATATGAGACCCGAGATGTTAATGAGTCTGGCAGGTATCGAGTGAGGAATACTCCAGGCAGACTGTTGAGAAGATTAATACTACTCACCACATTCATTAACTCGTAATCCCTTGCTCGTCTAAAGTCTGTTTTGTAGAAAGTAATGGGACATTTTGCATTGCAGCTCATTTGATTTTAAAATCACACTTGGAGGAAAGCCAGTGTTATTATACAGTAGCCCCTAGAGGTATTTGGACATTAATATGTAGATATATATAATTTAAAAGAACCAGACCAAATGGCATTAACTTTAAAGAAAGCTGGCACAAGCACAGTTTGCATTTTTTCATTTAGATCGTTTGAATCTCCCCAGCAAAAAAAAAATTGTTTAGTGACACTTGCACATAGTTGAACATAGTTATGTCTTTTTGTGTTATGAACAATTCATTTAAATAGTGTCTACAAATCTGCCAGACTCTACACTGTAAAAAATAAAAAACACAATTTGTTGAGTCAGCTTAAAATAATTTGTTACCCTGCTGCCTTAAAATGTTAAGTTCAGTCAACTAAAATAAGTTTAGTCAACTTGAAATGTTAAGTTGTACTAAGTAACAACTTAGATATTTGTGTTTGCTAAACTTAACAGATGGGTAAGTAACTCAGCTGCCTTAAAATTTTAAGTTGATTCAACTCAAATATCTAAATTGTCACTTAGTATAATTTAACATTTCAAGTTGAATAAACTTTTTTTGAGTTGACTGAACTTAAAATTTTAAGGCAGCCAGGTTACAAATTATTTTAATTTCAATCAACAAATTGTTTTTTACAGTGTAGACAGTGACTTCAGTGTAAGCGAGCCATTTGTTCACTTCACGCAGATTCTTGAGGTCACTATGGAAGCCTGTTTCTTCCACTGAATAAAACAATTATAGATATTTGCTATATTTTTGATATTAAAAAAAAGATATTTGTGACTTATCTCACAAACTTTTTTATTATACAAACTTTTCTTAGAATTGTGAGATATATAACTTGTAATTCTGAGAAATGAAGTCAGAATTGCGTGATTATAAACTTGCAGTTGTGAGTTATAAAGTCAGAATTGTGAGATATAAACTCACATCTGATTTTTTTTCTCAGGATTGCTTGATATAAACTTATTTGTGAGTTATAAAGTCAGAATTGTGAGACAAACTTGTAATTCTGATCAACTCAGAATTGCGAGATACAAACTAGCAATTCTGACTTTATAACTCACAATTGTGAGTTTATATCTTCTGAGAAAAAAAACAGAATTGTGAGGTAAAAGTTGTAATAACCTTTTTTTTTAATTCAGTGGTGGAATAAAGTCAGGATTGTGAGACAAATTGCTAGTTTATATCTCACATTTCTTTTTTGGCATTTTCACATTTACTTTTAGATAGGACAGTATAGTAGTGACAGGAAATGAAGGGGGAGGGTGGGGGAGGGTGGGGGTGGGGATCAGGAAAGGTCCATGAGCTAGGACTCGATCTCGGGATGCCCTGAGCACAATGACGCTACATGTCGGCGCGCTGCCCAGAGGGCTGTCGGTGCCACCTATATCTCACGTTTCTGACTTTATAACATGCAATTGTGAGTTAAGTCAGAATTGTGAGATATAAACTTGCAATTTGGGATATAAACCCAATTTTGGATGTAATAATGTAGTGGTCGTCATTTACTCCCAACATCTGAGCTGCTGAAGATGCAGTGGATTGTGTTTGTTTGTGAAGGGAACACGCCTCCCGATCTACATATATCCGTCTATGTTTGCGCAAATCATTCGTGATCCAGTTTTTTTATGAATCTTTGCGATCGCCTTTCCTAATAATGTGCTAGTTAGCAAGTTTAGCGGCAAACCGTGGCTAAATGCCGCTAAAGTAAACAGGCTCGTCACTCCACAGGCGAGGCGAGCAGAGCCTCAACTAGAATGGGATGATTTTATCTGTCAGAAACATTATCAACTATTAAAAATAGTAGCATTTTACACTAGTACACAACAAGTACTGTAGGTTACAGAATGAAATGAAATCACTAGCCATGAAAAAGACTATGCTACTTAATGCAGTATCCACCTTATTTTTCACATAAGAGTGGTTGCGGCCATTTGTAAATTTTATGGGTCTGGTTTCTGGTCTCATCCATGTCCAGCTATTTTTAGCTGAACAAAACAGCTTGTTTTGCTGCTTAATTTTGCAAATGGGTGTGTCTCTGCAAAGTTTTTAGGCCTATCTATATAGGAAAAGTTATTAAACAGTAATAGTTATAGTTTAATATTTGATCATTTTTGACCATTTTCCAGTTTAAAAACACTTTAGTTTTAGTATCTCATGAGACTAGAAACTGCAAACTTTTCCCCATCATGATAAAAATATCATGAACGAATCGAAAGCCAAACACTTTCAATCACTGCTCACCTCATCACGACTAAATATTCGATCAGCCCTCTGTAGCTCGTTCCTCTCAGAGATTTCCAAATTCATTCTTTCTCTCTTTTAATTACACTCTCTTCCTATTAGACATGTCTGGAGGGCAAGGCCCAAGAGTGCCAAACAGAACAGAACAGGACACATTATGTCCTTTCTCATTCACTGGTGTTCTTTCTAATTACAGGAAAGAGCTGATTACTATACCTCTGCTCTATATGCAGAATCCATTAAACCTAAACCTCAGATGTTCTTGTTTCTTTCATATTCGTGTGGATGCAGATCAAGACATTTCCGCTGTCTTCTGATCCCTCTGTGACCTAAACACAGTTAAAGATTACACATTACCGCTGTATGGACCTCATAAAGCTGCAACATAACCATAAAATCTAGGACAGAATGTCACCCCCACTGACTTTGTCTGGTGCCATGGAGTGGATGAAGAGGCCAAGGCAGACAGGAATGAGCGTATTGGAGCCAGTGAGTCACTAGAGCAGCCAATATAGGGCATTATCTCTGGCAATGACACTGTCCTTGTGTTTTGTGGAAAAAGCTGGGCTTTTCTTGGTCACTTGGGTCTGACTGTAGTCTCACTGTCTGTGTTTTACAATCAGGGGCTGTTTTGGTTTTGCTTCAGGACCTGGCTTTTACACTGGACATTAAATGGTGGTGACCGAGTATAAAAATTGTTTATCACACAAAAGGTAACAAAAATATCCTTTATATCAAACATTACATTAATTTATATGGGTCCAGAAATATGGGCATTTTAATTAACCATGCATTATGTAAAAACCAAGCACAAGCTATCATAGCCTGTGCAAATCGATTAGATATTTGTTGATGTGGCTTCATTTTTGGTAAAAACATGTAAATATGATTATATACGAAATATATATATTTTTTTTTCATTAAGAATTGTTTTCCAGAACAGATCAGTGACTCAGCAGGCAGTGTTATTTTAGTATTATTTATGCTTATTTATATTTTGAATGGGCTTTTATTTGTATTTTTCTGTATTTATTAAACCTTTATTTCAGTTTTAAACATTTATTCATTTAATTCAGTTAGTTGCCAAGTTTTATTTAAGCTTTTACACTTTTTATATTATATTATAGAAAATAATTTTTATAAACCTTTATTTCAGTTTTAAACATTTATTCATTTATTTCAGTTAGTTGCCAAGTTTTATTTTAGCTGTTACACTTATTCTATTCTATTCTATTCTATTCTATTCTATTCTATTCTATTCTATTCTATTCTATTCTATTCTATTCATGAAAATATTTTTCTAAACATTTATTTCAGTTGTGAACATTTCATTATTTATTTCAATTATTTGCCTAGCTTTTATACTATTATATACTATTATATTATATACTATTATATGCTATTATACACTATTATATTATACTATATTATATTATAATGAAATTATTTTTTATAAACCTTTATTTTAGTTTTAAACATTTATTCATTATTTATTTCAGGTAGTTGCCAAGTTGCATTTGATCTTTTACACTTTTTACATTATATTATATTATATTATATTATATTATTAATTACATTTTTATTTTAGTTGTAAACATGTATTCATTATTTCAGATAGTTGGTAAGTTTCATTTAAGCTTTTACACTTTATTATTATTATATTATATTATATTGTATTATAAATTGATTGAACATTTTTAAATAATTATTTAGTTAACAAAAACAACAATGCCACCAGTTCTACGTAAGTTTTATTTCCGTTTTTACACTTTTTATATTATATTATAGAAAATAATTTTTATAAACCTTTATTTCAGTTTTAAACATTTATTAATTTATTTCAGTTAGTTGCCAAGTTTTATTTTAGCTGTTACACTTATTCTATTCTATTCTAATCTAATCTATTCTATTCTATTCTATTCCATTCTATTCATGAAAATATTTTTCTAAACCTTTATTTCAGTTGTGAACATTTATTCATTATTTTTTTCAATTATTTGCCTAGTTTCATTTAAGCTTTTATACTATTATATTATATTCTAATGAAAATCATTTTTTATAAACCTTTATTTTAGTTTTAAACGTATTCATTATTTTATACATTTATTCATTAGTTTTATTTAAGCTTTTACACTTTATATTATATTATATTATAAATTGATTGAACATTTTTAAATAATTTTTAGTTAACAAAAACAATGCCACCAGTTCTATATAATTATTCTTATATATAATTCTATATTCTGTTCTATATATAATTCTTCCAGATTGCAGTTTATATAGCAAGTTGAGTTTTCTTCTTCTTTTTTTTTTTTGTAAAACATTCTGCCCTTAATCTAGTCCTAAATGCAGAGCAAACTGGCCTCAGAGCTGTTGTAATTCTCAACAGGCAGGCAGACTGTTTTGGACAGATGTGCTCTCTGAGCTCTGATGGGGTGTGCAGGCATACTGTACAGTCTGTACCTCATTTAACATGAATCTATATTCTATATTGAGCACTAGCTGCTCTTGATTCACTCTAGTCCGTTGAGAGTCCACTCCGGGGTCTATTTCAAATGTTCCACTTATTGATGGAAGGAGGTGTGCTAGCCTAGTCTTGACAGACCTGTCGTTTGAGCAAAATGGCACGCAATAGAGATCCCTGCAACTTTGTGGACTGAAAATGATCAGTGAGATGCAAAACATAAAGCTCGACAATATGAATGCATCATTTTAAAAACCAAATCTGTCTTTCTTTCTGAACAAACAAAGGATTTATAATCCTTGAAGTATATTTTGAAGGGCTTACCTAACGCTGTTAGATCTCATTCAGGAAAACAGAAACATGTCACACACTTGAGCAATAAAGAATGCGGTCTTCAATCAAGTCCTGTGCTCTGAGTGCTTGACTGATGTCACCACATCCTCCAGCTCTGCACTTTAAGTGTTAGCAGCGTGTTTTGACTGACATACATTTAGAAGGCTGTCAAATGCTTGTCACTTCAGACAGCAGACAGGAAATGTGTTCATTGTTTCCTGAAATACTCCTGAGGGTTGATCCAATAACAGACACAATCTACATTGTGACTCCATCCATTTCCTCCTCATCTTTAAACAGGAAATTAAACTACAGTCTTTTACGCAGTAGGAGTGACTCACTGACCTTGTGAGAAGATTGACACTTTGACTCGTATGTGGATTGTACAACAAGATTTATAGATTTTCTGCCAGGGTGTTGCAGTGGTTGCTAGAATGTTCTGGGTGGATTCAGTGGTTACTATGCAGGTTACCATGTTGCTCTGCAGTTGCTAGGGTGTTCTGAGTGGATGTTAGTGTTTCTATGCAGATGCTATTCTGAGTGGTTGCTGGGGTTGCTATGCAGTTGCTAGGGTGTTCTGGGTGGATACTAGGGTTGCCATGCAGTTGCCGGGTGTTGTCTGTGGGTGCTAGGCTTTGTATACGGTTTTTAGGGTTGCTATGTGGTTGCTAGGGTATTCTTAGTGTTTAGGGTTTCAATTTGAACTTGCTGTGGGCAGATGCTAGGATTGTTATACAGTTGCCAGGGCATTCTCAATTGGTGCTATGGTCACTTTGTGGTTGCTAATGTGTTGTCGGTGAATGCTAGGGTTGCTGTGCAGTTGCTAGGGTGTTCTGAGTGGATGTTAGTGTTGCTATGCAGTCGCCAGTGTGTTGTGTGTGAGTGCTAGGCTTTGTGTACAGTTGCTAGGATATTTATGAGTGGTTGCTGGGGTTGCTATGCAGTTGCTAGGGTGTTCTTGGTGGATGCTAATGTTTCTATGCAGCTATTGTTCTGAGTGGTTGCTAGGATTGCTATGCAGTTGCTAGGGTGTTCTGTGTGGTTGCTGGGGTTGCTATGCAGTTGCTAGGGTGTTCTGAGTGGTTGCTGGGGTTGATATGGAGTTGGTAGGGTGTTCTGAGTGGTTACTAGGGCTGGTGTGCAGTTGCTAGGGTGTTCTGAGTGGTTGCTGGAGTTGTCATGTAGTCGCCAGTGTGTTGTGTGTGAGTGCTTGGCTTAATGTACGGTTTCTAGGGTTTGTATATGGTTGCCAAGGTGTTCTGATATGTTTCTAGGGTTATTATGTGGTTGTTAGGGCGTGGTGAGTCTATGCTATGGTCGCTATTAGTACAGTTGCTATCAGGTTGCTAGGATGTACTGGGCAGATGCTTGGGTTGATTTGCAGTTGCTAGAGTGTTCTAGGGTTGCTATGCAGTTTCTATGGTGTTCTGGGTGGTTGCTCGTGTTTCAGTGTGAAGGTGTTGTGGACAGATGCTAGAGTTGTTACACAGTTGCTAGGGTCTTCTGAGTAGGTTCTAGGGTTGTTATGCAGTTGTTCTGAATCAGGTGTTCTGACTTTGTGCTATGGTTGCTAATGTTTTGTCAGTGAAGAGTGGGTTCTAGTGTTATGCGGTTGCTAGGGTGTTCTGAATCAGTGCTATGGTCGCTATGAGGTTATCAGTGAATGTTAGGGTTGCTATGCAATTGCTAGGGTGTTCTTGACAGATGCTAATGTTTCTATGCAGCTGCTGTTCTGAGTGGTTGCTGGGGTTGCCACAGGGTGGCTATGCAGTATCTAGGGTATTCCTAGTGGTTGCTAGGGTTGTTGTACAGTTGCTAAGTTGCTATGTTCTTGTTGGACGCTAGTGTTTCTATGCAGATACTAGGGTGTTCTGAGTGGTTACTAGGGTTACTGTGCGGTTACTAGAGTGTTCTTTGTGGATGTTAGTGTTTCTATGCAAAACAAATGCTCCGATATCCACTCAAATTTAAAAGCTGCTGTCAGTTAATGATGATGTGATGGATGAACTCGCGGCACGAATAGACTATTGTAGTGTCAGAAAGTGCTAATACTTTCAGTTTTATGGAGATCGCCATCTTTGATATTGCTTTATAGGAATACGGGCTTGACTCCCTTTGCACGTTCAAACAGATAGTATTCGAAAAGCGACTGTAAGCTGCTGTGTGAACGGGAAATTTCGAGACTCACACCTGTAAGTAAATACGGTTGTCAATCCCAAAAAAATGACACTGTGAACGTGGCCTTAGTTATCACAAAATGCTGTTAATAACCCTGACAAAGGCTTTACATTGGCAGTCTAACTAGCTGAATGAATGAATCTCTTTAAAAAGCATTTTAAAGCCATCAGCCCTGCACACATCCACCCACTAACTAGGTCAGTGTGTTTTTCTTGCTAATACCAGTCAAAGCGATTAACTCTTACAGCTACAGACATGAGAAACAGTCTGAGAAAAAAGGGAATGGGCATTATAATGAACAATATCTGGCTCTTTATAAATACCTAAACCCACAAAGCTCTCATACGTCTGGATAGCAAAGTGTTGTGAAGTCAAATATACAAGGTCATCCGCGTTTCGCATGCATATAGAAAATTTAGTACACACTGTAGTGCATACTGCAAAAATAGTGTGTGATGGAATGCTACTCTAAACACATCTGATATCTTTATATAGTTTCTCACACACAAGGTTTCTCTGTCCATGAAACTTCCTGTAAAATGGTCTGTTTTCTTACATCTGGTGTGACATTGACTGATAAGATCGAAACACGGGATGAACTACAGTTGGATATGTGTTCTCTTTCTGTTAGTTTTAATCTTTTATCTCTCTTTATCTCTCTGTCTGTCAACATTTTCCTCTCACTGTGTGAGTCTGCCCATGTGCCTACAGGGCTTGAATTGCACTACTGACTACCAGATGGATGGCTTTCCAGATATAAATGTACTTCAAGAGGTGAGAAAGACATTTTAGAAACTGCGGTGTCCACGCATGTACTGCCATTTTAAAAAGCAAGATATCTCTATTTTACACACACACACACACACATACATATATATATATATATATATTTATTTATTTATTTATATGCAAGATACCTTGCTTAAGTATTTTAAATCTTGATTTTCTTGTTGGAAAATCTTGCTTGATTTTTAGTCTGATCCGCTTTAATCTGCTTTAAATCTAAATTGTTCCTTATGTAATATAAACACATCAAAATCTTATTTTCAGGCTGAAGCGGTGCATGAATGCAGAGAACTGAGACAAACCACAAACAAAAAACACTAGTGCCATGGTATCATGTTTTTTGTTTTGGCATCATAATAATACCATGTTTTTTTTAGGACAAACCATAGCAGTGCATTATTTTTTGGACGTATCATGGCAGTGCCATCCTAATCCTTGAAGTGTCTTTGAGTACATCATGTCCTGTTCTGCAAGAGTACGGGGAAAAGTAATGAAAAAGCAAGAGCGATTTCTATCTCTATAAGTCTGAACAATGCAAAGTATGTGAGTGGGAGGATGTTTATGTGTGCTCATCTCCATCTAACCGTTTGGGTGTGTGTGTGAGAGAGTGAATGTTGCTCTATATGAGAGAGAATCAGTGGCGGTGTGTCAGGCTGTGTGGGTGTCTGTGTGTGGGATGCTCTCTCCAGCAAAGCTAATGTGAAGTGTTCAGAGAGCTCAAGAGAAGCGCATAGAGCTTTTAATAAACATAGGTAGCCATGCAAATGTCCACTCCCCCATAAACACCACATTTAAAGCTCTTCTATGCTATTTCAATAACAGCACCCGAATGGCAATTATGTCATTAAGCATCTTGTTTGATCTAAAAATGTCCTGCGCAGGATGTGCAAAATCCGGTCACCTGTCTATTTCACCCTTCCAACTCGATTTTCTGCTTTCGGCTTTATCTCTGCGTATCTGCGAGTGTTGCAGAAATGGACAAAGGCACGGGGATGTTTCAGCAAATTAATTCAGCTGTTTAATTAGACTGTTTTTGATGAAGCGCTGAGGAGGAATCTGCTGCTACTGATGCAGCTGGTATCTGTCACAGTTAGAGAGGAGTAACACCCTCACTCCCTCCGTCACATTCACTCGCTTTCTCTCACCCACAAGCCTCTTCATTCGCTCACTCGCTGGAATCCAAGACTTATAACGAGCAGTCTGCCTCCAAAGCTAGTTCCTGTGCATAAATTATTTGAAAAATGCTTATATTCTGCTGTTGAAATCACTGTAAAAATGAAGGGAACTATTTTAGGTAGCCTAAATGTTTGGAATGGAATGTAAATGTCACAATTCATGACTGTGCAGTCATAATTGCCTATTTAGAAAAAAAATGAATTCTTTAGTAGCATTACTTTAAAAAGGTATTTAAATTTACTCAACTCAATTTAATTAGATTTGAGAAAGAGCCCAGATAGCACACGTACATCTGCAAGATGTCTGTTAAAGATCACTTAATCTGGAAAGCATCTGCTGTGTACAAACATCTGACAGACATCTCTAAGATGTCAGTTTTACATAGATTTTAAATCATAAACATCGTAGAGACATCTAATAGATGTCTATTTGACATCCAAAAATTTAATTAGATTTGAGAAAGAGCCCAGATAGCACACGTACATCTGCAAGATGTCTGTTAAAAATCATTTGATCTGGAAAACATCTGCTGTGTACAAACATCTTACAGATGTCTGTAAGATGTCAGTTTTACATACATTCTAAACCACAAAGATCTTAAAGACATCCTATAGACATATTGCAGATGAGCAAACACTCTTAAAAAATACGTTTTCCAGATGTAAATGCAGACATCAAATAGACGTCTCCATGATGTATGTGTGCTATCAGGACGTTTTTAACCCAGATAGTACATGTATGTTTGCAAGATGTCTGTTAAAGATCACTTGATCTGGAAAGCATCTGCTGTGTACAGACGTCTGACAGATGTCTGTAAGATGTCAGTTTTACATACATTCTAAATCATAAACATCGTAGAGACATCTAATAGATGTCTATTTGACATCCCACATAACACATACATCTGCAAGATGTCTGTTAAAAATAATTTGATCTGGAAAGCATCTGCTGTGTACAAACATCTTACAGATGTCTGTAAGATGTCAGTTTTACATACATTCTAAACCACAAAGATCTTAAAGACATCCTATAGATGTATCGCAGATGAGCAAACTCTCTAAAAAAAATACATCTTGCAGATGTAAATGTAGATGTCAAATAGACGTCTCTGTGATGTACATGTGCTATCAGGGATCTGATAGGAAATGTCCTATAGACATATTGCAGATGAGCAAACACTCATGTGTGCTATCAGGACGTTTTTAACCCAGATAGCACACGTATGTCTGCAAGATGTCTGTTAAAGATCACTTGACCTGGAAAGCATCTGCTGTGTAGAAACATCTGACAGATGTCTGTAAGATGTTAGTTTTACATACATTGTAAATCATACACATCGTAGAGACATCTAATAGACGTCTATCGGACATCTGATAGGAAACGTCCAATAGACGTATTGCAGATGAGCAACCGCTCTAAAAAATACGTCTTCCAGATATAAATGCAGACATCAAACAGATGTCTCCATGATGTATGTGTGCTATCAGGGAGTTGTCACTTAGTACAACTTAAAATTTTAGGTCGTCAACTCAAATAAGTTTTGTCAACTTGAAATGTTAAGGCAACAGGGTAACAAATTTTGTTTGTTTTGTTTGTTTTTTACAGTGCTGAAGCGAATCAATGCATTTGTGTAACAAAAATATTTTTTTTTTTTTTAACTTTATAAACCGTATTCTCTAGCTTCCACTAACTGTCGTATGCACAGACACGAAAGAGTGGTATTCCAGCAGATGACATATGATGTAGGCAGATGTGGTAATGAATACAGAAGTGCAGTGGAGAGAGCAAAACAAAACACCGTCCATGAATTAGAAGTACAAAATGAGGATTTGTAAAGAAAAATATCAGGGGATTTTTACATAAACCAAGAGGAGAGTGGTTTTCCTTTGCTTTTGCAAGCAAAACTTGGTTTTCGCACGACTAGCATATACTCACCGGAGCTTATGATACTCCTACCTCCTACATCATCTGCTGGAACACAGCTCTCTTGTGAGCGCAGTACAAAAGTTAGCGGAAACTAGAGATTATGGTTTATAAAGTTTTAAATATGGATTTTTCTTACACAAATTCACTTCAGAAGGCCTTTATTAACCCATCAGAGCCATGTGGAGCACTTTTTATGATGGATGAAACCACTTTTTTGGGCTTCAAAATCTCAAAACCCCTTTACTGGCATTATAAAACTTGGAAGGGCCAGGAATTTTTTTTAATGGAACTCTTATTGTATTCGTCTGAAAGATTAATGTCATATATACCTAGTATGACTTGAGGGTGAGTAAATCATGGGGTAATTTTCATTTTTGGATAAACTATTCTTTTAAATTCATAGAAAAGTTACTGATATACAATTTTGTTCACTTCACAATAATAAGTAAACAGCCCAAAAATTATTCACTTGAAGTAACAATGATTTTACATCATCATTTTGTTGGTCATGTCTGGTAAATTCAAAAAGCTCAATTCAGTCAATTACTTTTTAAAAACAAAATATGCCCAGCCAGTCAGGGTCACCTTGTTCCAGCACATTTTTTTTTCAGGAGTTCGTCATTACTTTCAGAATAACTGCATCATCATGACTAACAGCCAAAATAACAGCAACCAAGTAACTCGCCAGTTAGGAAGGTCTTTGAAAAATAACGTTTTGAATATCTCAGGCTAGAGTCCTTGACAATAATAGTACCTTATATTTCTTGCCACTTCCTCTCTCTTCTTACTCAAGCTCTTACGTGCAGAATAATGGCACTCATGTGACTATGAGCAGGCCTATGTGTTTTCCAGCAACCTGTGGTAGACAAATCCAGTTCCTGTGAGAAAAAAAGATGCAGTCACGCAGTCCATTAGAAGTACACAGAGGTTCTCATAGCACTGTTGTCCACAATCATGAACATCTTGTGTGCAGCACAAACAAAAGAAAACACTAGAATCTTAATTCTGAACTTTTTAACCTAGAAGAAGTGAGTGCTAGGCATGTTATTGATTTAAATCAATATGTTCTAAGTGAATTCTCTGAATTTTGAGCATACATAGCAGAGTGGATTTCCAGGAAACTGGTTCAGAGTGCCTCTGTTTGCTCTATAAGGAATCAGAACACAAAAGTATAGCCTGCAGAGGCTAGAACACAAAAAAGTGGCATGCAGTTGTCATGGTGATAACACTAGAGTTGAATATAGTGGTGGAAAGAACTACAAGGCTGTAATTTGTCCAACCTTCCCACAGCCCGTTATTCCACCCGAGAGATCACGTTTATGTTGTTATACAGCCATTTAAATATAATTGGTGATGATAGCTCTTATGTTAATAATGCTAATCCTGTAAGAATGAAGTCAGTCAACACAACAAGGGTTTCTATTTCATTCCGACTTTACAGGTACTCTAAATGTAGACTTGTACTGCACATCTAGCGTATAGCATAAAAATGTTTCGTTGTTACAATATATTGCAAAACCTTACATAACGAAACAGACTTTCATATTTCAGTGTCTTTATACTTCAATCAAATAGCTCTAGAAACGTATCTGATGATACAATACAATCTCTAATAATACAACACCTCCCACAGAGACAAATAATATCTGAGAATAAAAACTTGATGTTTGTGGCAGGTGCAGATGGATATGGAAAGGCAGTAGATCAATATACACATTAAAGGATTTGAATAAAGCACATGGCGATGTAGGGAATCATGGGAGATTTATATAATGCCAATGAGTCATACAGTGAATCACTGCAAAGGAGATGTGAGATGCAGAGAGTGAAAAAAGGGATGAAATGGAAGATTGGCAGTAGATAAGAAGGGCCAAGGAAACAGAGTGGATGAGGGAAAAGGTTGGCAGCCCTCTTTTTACAGATACAGTTTTAGAAATTTGTGTGTGCAATCAATTCATAGACGTTTAACTTCATTACAAATACTTTATATGTGAGTCTGGACCACAAAACCAGTCTTAAGCATGGGTATATTTATAGCAATAGCCAACAATACATTGTATGGGTCAAAATGATTTTTCTCTTATACCAAAAATCATTAGGATATTAAGTAAAGATTATGTTCCATAATAAATTTTGTAAACTACCCACCCTAAATATATCAAAACTTAATTTTTGATTAGTAATATGCATTGCTAAGAACTTCATTTGGACAATTTCAATATTTTTATTTTTTTGCACCCTCAGATTCCAGATTTTCAGATAGTTGAATCTCGGACAAATATTGTCCTATCCTAACAAACTATACATCACTGGAAGTTTATTTATTCAGAAAAATAATTTGTCAAAATTATTAAAATGCCACAAAGTAGTATTAACAAGACAGTCCGTTACCACGGTCAGTATGGTAAAATATGCATTCTACAGAACATCATAGTGAACTGGTCTTAATTCTAGGCATTAAATGCCATGCCATTAGTGACTGACCAGATGGAGGCAGACTGACTTTTTAAATGAAACATATATAAGATCATAATAAAATCAATAACATACATTTAGAAAACAGGTGAATTAAATTAGCTTTTAAAACAAACAATTGTCTCTTACAAGAAAACCAAAGCAAAATATTGATGACACATCCTGAACCACACTGATTTTTGTCCAGTCAAATGCTCTCTAGACTGAGAATGCACCGCCCACTAATACCACCTGTTACCAATTAGCAAGGCGCAAATCCTGGTGATGAAACTAATATGTTTGATCCTGAGGCGGCATTTTTGTCAAGGAAAACTGAGTTTTTTGCAAACGCTCTCCAAAGTGGATACATTTGAAAATGTCATTTTCGCGTTGTAGTGTGGACTGTGAAAACAGAGGTATTTGAAAACAATGAAGCATGTTTAATCATGTAACGCATATTGTACCAATAGGTATCTCTGTTTATACCGGCAGGCTATTGTGTCTGTTATTTGCTATTTGTGACCCTGGAACGCAAAACCAGTCTTAAGTCACTGGGGTATATTTGTAGCAATAGCCAAAAATACATTGTATGGGTCAAAAATATAGATTTTTCTTTTATGCCAAAAATCATTAGGAAATTAAGTAAAGATCATGTTCCATGAAGATATTTTGTAAAATTCCTACTGTAAATATATCAAAACTTAATTTTTGATTAGCAATATGCATTATTAAGAACTTAATTTGGACAACTTCAAAGGCGATTTTCTCAATATTTAGATTTTTTGGCGCCCTCAGATTCCATATATTGAAATAGTTATATCTCGCCCAAATATTGTTATATTCTAACAAACCATACAACAATGGAAAGCTTATTTACTCAGCTTTCAGATGATGTATAAATCTCAATTTCGAAAAATTGACCCTTATGACCCTTATGACTGGTCACATTTACTTTAACATTATTGCTAAAAATACAGTATGTTACTTTGTACACTCTTCATATTAAACTCCTGCAAAGATGACAGGAAATGTACTCTCAATTGCTGTCCTGTGGTAAAACATAAGGCGAGTTTCGTCTTAGGAACTTTAAGCCACAGCTTCCAAATGACGTCGGAATGCCGTTGCTGTTTCATCTGTGGCTGCTGCTTAAAGTTACTAGTGAGCGCGACCTGGACGCGTTAATGAGTGATGAGGTATTTCCGTGAATAACATGATCCTGCCAGACGAATTGCATGAAAAGGTATGCCTGTTCCGTCTGTATAATTTCAGTAAGCTTTTATAAGGTTTTACAAATGCTCAGTAGGGCGAATTTAACGGTTTCAGTATGGATGAGAAACTTTATAAAGCGCTTTAAAAAGTGGACGGAGAGCGTTTCGAAACAAACCATATCTGGTTTAATATACACTTAGCCTAAAGCATAACCTCCTGTTTCAAAAGCAAAAACGCATAATCCAAACATCCTGTTTCAAAAGTAATAATGTCAATGCAGAAAACTGCTCTTAACTCAACTTTATGACATCTTTAATATTATTAGCGTCTTTAGATCAGAAATATAGCTAAAATGCAATTGCAAATCACTATTAAAAATGTCTTGACAGGAGAGCACATTAAAAACAGTCAAAAAAAAACAAACAAGTCTTGTTATTTTTCATTTAACACTGGGGTTATTAAAACTCAGTCCACCAGAAATAACAATATTATGGTGTACATCCTGATAAAATATTCCTGTTTCTTAAGCATAATCAGCCATCTGTCTGTGTCTGACAGAAAGTTCTAACCTCTCACCTTGTTCAGTCAAGCATGCCAGTCCAGAACTCCCCAGGTTTTTGTTAGACATAAATAACACAAAAAGACAAAACAACGAAAAAGTGCAGCTTCAAACTTAAATACATTTACTCTGTGTGCAAGCTCAAAGTGTCTGTAGTTCAATGCTGTAACTAACGGACAGATCTCTGAAGTGGTTACGACTCATAGTACTGGAATTGAAGGTCCACATCCTCTTCAGTCCAAGAACCACCAACACTGCTGCCATACATGGTTGCCACCTTCTCTCAGGGTTTGAAACATGCAGAACAAGGGATTTCTTTATCAGAGCTAAGTTGAGGAGAGATGGTATCTGGAACCACTGATTTCAAGATATCATTTTCACTGGCAATTATGTGTTTCACAAGGAAGTTGGCAGCTTCATTTATATTGATGTTGTCCTAAAATTTAGAGAGAAAGAACATACATAAAACATTTTTTAGACAACCAGGTTTCAGATTGTTTGGTTTGATCATGAGACTGTTTTTGATCATATCTGCCATTGAACTTGACCTGGGAACAGTAATGAATTATTAAAACCTGTGAAAAAGCTATTAGACGGAGGTTAATTTAAGACTGATTGGACACTTCATTAAGGATGAATGGACAGAGGTGCTGAAATAAATAAATAAATAAATAAATAAATCCCTTTGAATAATCTCTATTGGGTTTAATGAGCACCTAATGTTCCAACAGTCCATTCTCCTGTTTCCCTCAGCAACTGCTCTGCATGTGACTGGCAGGTCTAATTAGCATGCAAATATTAATAACCTTCAATCAGAAGCATTAATCAAGCACTAAAGGCTCTGACAATACAAGTTCTGTCAAAAGATACTTGTTAGACTACTGTCAATAGGATAGATAGGTGGTCCTTACTAATGGTGGCTACCATGTTGAGATCACATGACTAACAAAATAATCTTGTAACTCTTCAGGTTTGGAATAAATTTACTACACTTGGAAAAAACTGCTTTTGCTTAAAGGGATAGTTCACCCAAAAATGAAAATTCTGTCATTGATTACTCACCCTCATGTCGTTCCAAACCCGTAAGACCTCCGTTCATCTTCAGAACACAAATTAAGAGATTTTTTATCAAATCTGAGAGTTCTCACCCTACATAGTAAGCAATAGTAGTACTCGCAGCAAAAATTGACATGGAAGAGATTGTTGAATGAAGTCATTACTTTTGTTCTCTTTGCACACAAAAAGTATCCTCATAGCTTCATAAAATTACAGTTGAACCCATGATGTCCCATGGACTTTTTTAACAATGTCCTACTACCTTTCTGGGCCTTGTGTTACTCTCTGTGCAGGGCCAGAAAGCTCTCAGATTTAATCAAAAATATCTTAAATTTGTGTTAACTTGTCTTACAAATTTGGAACGACGAGGGTGAGCAATTAATGATAGAATTTTCATTTTTTTTGGGTGATTTAAAGCACCAAAATCTAAGTATAAAATCTAAGATCTCTGTTGAATCAGTCAGTTCACAAAGTAAAAAGATGGCAAACCACAGAATTTACTATAAATGATTACAATATTTATATACCAGGCTATTTACATGGCACTCCAAAGAATACTAAAGTACATATAAAAGAACAAACAAACAAAACACAGTATTACCTTGATACCATGTCCAAAAATGTCTTTTTTAATTGTTTAATTCCCATGGTACACGAATGCCCTAATTAGTGAATATACTACTCTGGCATATATCCAATTACCATGGTATTAGCATCCGAAACCATCGGTACCATGGTACTATTGTTTTTTTTTTGTAGACAGAAACAAAAATTCTCTGTTATTACTGTTGCTCCATCTAAAATCATCGCAAAATGTTATGCCTTACCTTAGCAGATGTCTCAAACCAGCCCACAAATCCATTCTCCTTGCAGTACTGGTCCATCTTCAGGCTGTTGTTAGTCAGAAAGTCTCTATTTTGGTCACACTTATTGGCCAGGAGCACTGTGGCGATACTCTGGCCATTAGAAAGTATTAATTTTGAGTCCAGATCCTCCTTCCATTTGGAGACAGCCTCAAACGTGGTGGGTCTGTTAACATCAAAAACAATCAACGCCCCCATGGCCTCCCGGTAATAAACCCGCGTCATGTTCCCGAACCGCTCCTGACCTTCCAGAGCAGAGATGAGAAAGTGGAGAGGGAGAAAAAAAAGGTATAAAACAACTGGGAAAAGCACAACACAACAAGCTAGTAGCTTTGTAAAAGCTCTGAACCACTGATATCACATGGACTATCATTACTACTTTTCTGGGCCTTGAATGTGGTTCCGTTGCAGTCTATGCAGGGTCAGAAAGCTATCAGATAAACCTTAATTTGTATTCAAAAAAATGAACAAAGGTCTTTGGAACAACATGAGGGTGGGTAATTAATGACAGAATCTCTTTAAAGTATTAAGAAAAAGCCTCAAACTTTTAAACACTAGTGTATATTGCATGCATACATTGCTTATACATAGTAAAACATTTTAAGTAGCAGCTCATGGTCTCAATTCTAATAAAAACCCTGTGCCAGGATAAATCTGGCATGATTACATTTAGTATAATGAATCTATTAGTGAAGAACACATGACTCTTTACAATTCTTTATGTGTGGACTGTTCTACAATGCGCATCGACCAGTATCCACAGCAAACTTTCTTGCTGTTCTTATTCAGTCGAAAATGCTTGTTACTACAGATTTTTTTCAAGCTAATGGCACATTCCATCTGTGAGCCTTTCTCTTGTCTGACTCTGATTGCAGCCACTCATCTGGGCTGCCAGCATTACACAACATTCACTAGGACAGCTGTTTCTCTCAGTTTGTTCTGTTATTTGTTCAAAATTAGAATCAGGAGGTGCGTGTTGATCTCTGTGGGTCTGACAGCAGTCTGCTTCGCACTCGATGGACCACGAAAACAAGAAATGCTGTACTGGTTTTGTTAATCCATATGGGCTTTTGAGATACTGCAGCACAGGTGTTGTATAAAGTAATATGAACAATGAATTACTATGTAAATCATCAGTCAAGTCTAAATAAATCTTGCCTTTGCTTAAAGGGTTAGTTTACCTAAATATGAAAATTCTGTCATTCATTATTCACCTTCATGTCGTCCCAAATTTTTGATGAAATCTGAGAGCTTTCTGACGCTCCATAGACAGCAAGGGTCATACCACTGTAATAAAATTACGGTTGAACCACTGATGTCACATGGACTATTTTGTTGATGTTCTTGGTAACTTTCTGGGCCTTGAACATGGTAATTGTGTTGCTTTCTATGCAGAGTCAGAAAGCTCTCGAATTTCAAAAATACCTTTTTGTTCCAAAGATGAACGAAGGTCTTACAGGTTTGGAATGACATGAGGTTGAGTAATTATTGACAGAGTTTTCATTTATGGGTGAACTAACCCTTTAATGTGTTTATTAACAAATTGCAAGAGTTTCTGCTGCTATCATTGACTAAAATTTGATGAGGCAGTGGGGAATGCTCGTTACAGAAATTGTTACAATCACCTAACTTGACAACTTGGCAAAATGTGCGTGCCTTTGGAGAAAACTATTAGTCACCAACAAGGAAAATGAACTCAGCATGTTTCACTTCATGAAACTAGATGTCAGATGACTTCCTGTACAGCAATGTGGAGTTTATGAAGCCCACGAGGAGTTTATGACTGGGTAAGCATGACAACTGAGTCATGTCAGGATGAGAGTTTAACTTAATGCCAGTCCTAACAAGAACTGTATAGTAATGATGACGAACAAACCCTTACATTCCTTAGTCCCGTTTATGATTGGTGTAATGCCTAACTACTGTATAACTGCATTAGGCTTCATACACCCAAAGAAAAGCAGTAGACTTTTTTTGTTAAGTATGCTGTTTCATTCATTAAAATTAACTAAATGCTAAAGTACCATTATTACCACAGTTAGTTAAATAGAGTGATGCAAACAAACATAGTGGCAGAAAGATTAAAAGCTTTGTATACAGTTTGAATGGGATTTATTATAGTTTTTCAGTAATAGGAATAACTGTACCATGTTATTTTTTATTTAGTACTGATCTGAATAAGATATTTTGCGTAAAGACGTTTACATATAGTCCACAAGAGAAAATAATAGTTGAATTTATAAAACTGACCTGTTCAAAAGTTTACATACACTTGATTCTTAATACTGTCTTGTTACCCGAATGATCCACAGCTTTTTTTTTTTTTTGGTTTAGTGATAGTTGTTCATGAGTCCCTTGTTTTTTCTTAAAAGTTAAACTGTCTGCTGTTCTTCATAAAAATCCTTCAGGTCCCACAAATTCTTAGATTTTTTTGCATTTTTGTGTATTTGAACCCTTTCCAACAATGACTGATTTTGAGATCCATCTTTTCACGCTGACAACAACTGAGGGACTCATATGCAACTATTACAGTAGGTTTAAACACTCACTGATGCTTCAGAAGAAAAAATGAAGAGAAAGAAAACTTTTGAACAGAATGATGATGTGTACATTTTTCTTATTTCTGCCTGAATGTCATATTTTTTCATTTAGTACTGCCCTTCAGAAGCTACCCAGAAGACAAAATAAGTTAAATTTACCCTAATCTTCAAATTCAAAAAAGCTTTCACAAAGTTTACAAGGTTTCATTTAAACTTTTGAACAGATACTTTTTTATAAATTCATTACTATTATTTTCTCTTGTGGTCGTAAACGTCTTTTATGTGAAATATCTTTTTCAGGACAGTGCTATATAAAAAATAACATGCATTTTGTATGATAAACATGATTAACATTTTGCAGATTCTGTAAGGTGTATGTAAACTTTTGACCTCAACTGTAAGTAAACATCTTAAGACCTAACACCGTGTTTATGTTTCTCATCTAAGTCTTTTTGTTTTTAAATGCGTTGTTGTTTTGAGCAGGTGTGCTGTTTTTAATGTGAAAATTACCGTAGATGAGGACTGAGAACAGTAAGTGCTGGAAATACACTTACCCGTGATTTGTTTACAGAGATTTTCCCACAGTTTCATCCGTGTGCTTTATCTCTCAGTCTCCCTCACATGAGACTTTTTCAAGTGGGCAAACGAGTTCTTAGCGGCGCGTGCCTGACACGTGAGGAGTGACGATAACAGGGACGAGCAAAGGCTTCTGGTTTGGAATTTTGTAGCAAGACAAGACTCACTGACATTCAATTTAACGACGTTAAGCTGTAATGGACTAATTTGATATTGACAGAAAAACTCTCTAAAGTTCCACGGATCTCCACCTTACAAAACAACTCTTAACTATGATTTAACTATAGTCAAGGTGTAGTAACCACAGTTTTACTGCAAATACAATGGTCAAACCACTGCTAGTGTAGCAAAACCATGGTTTGTGGTTACCCTGTTTTTATTTTCCTTCTCTCTTTCTTACTATGTGTACAAAATATTTATTCATTAATATTAAAAATAGTTTAAAGTTTTAGATAAAATCTAAACAAATGGGACGGTAATAACAATTATAATGTTAACAATATATTAATATTTTACCTTAAAATCTTAAATAATAATACCAATGCAATTTAGATAAAGAAAAAAGCCTTTATATTTACCCTACATGGTAACCTGTAGTATTTTCCATTCAAATGACCAATATTTTTTACAGTTTTAGGTGTTTTAAGTGTAAGTTACCTAAAGACACTTACTAACCTCTGTTTTATTGTAGGAACATTATTATATTTTGGCTGAAAAATAGTTTCTGTGGTAATAAGATAATGCTTTAAAGAAACATAATACATTGATGTGACTAAACGGAATAAACTTCATCACGCGAGTTATGTGCTACTTAAAAACAAACTACTTTTTTGCATTTCTTGCATTTAAGCATATTTTAATAAGTGTTGACACGGATATGTCTTAGCTTTGACACACTGCTGTAGCCTAGTTTCTCCTACCTGCGATGTCCCACAGCTGCAGCCGGACTGTCTCTGAGTCCCAGTTGAGAACTTTGAGCGCAAAATCCACCCCGATGGTCGCTCTGTAGTTAGTGGAGTACGTCTGATGCACATACCGTTTGATGATGCTGGTCTTCCCTACTCCCAAATCACCGATGACAAGGATTTTGTACAAATGCTCTTTCCGATTGCTATGCATTGCTGAGGACATGTGTGTGTCCAGAGTTTATCACACTAAGTAGTCATCTGTCATTGAACTTAAACTGGCACCGCCCAGGGCGTGGGGAAACTTGTGACCAGCTGTCAGACAAACTGTTTGCTCATGTGCACTAAATTTCCTGCCATATAGAGTTTTGTTTACTCATGATGACAGAAACAAACCTATCTATCTATCTATCTATCTATCTATCTATCTATCTATCATCTGCCGTTTATCTATTGTCTGTCTATCATCTGTTTGTCCGTCTCTCCGTCCGTCCATCCATTCATCTATCTGTCTGCCCGTCTATCTATCTGTTTGTCTGTCCCTGTCTGTCTGTCCATCCTTTTGTCTATTTATCGATCATCTGTTCGTCCATCCATCCATCCATCTATCTATCTATCTATCTATCTATCTATCTATCTATCTATCATCTGCTGTTTATCTATTGTCTGTCTGTCTATCTATCCCTCTGTCTATTTACCTATCATCTGTCTGTACATCCCTCTGTCTGTCCATCCATTTATCTATGTGTCTGTCCGTCTATCTATCATCTATCTGTCCGTCTCTCCATTCGTCCATCCATTCATCTATCTGTCTGCTCATCTATCTGTCTGTCTCTGTCTGTCCATCCTTTTGTCTATTTATCGATCATCTGTCTGTCTATCATCTGTCTGTCCGTCTCTCCATCTGTCCATCCAATGATCTATCTGTCTGCCCGTCTGTCTATCTATCTATCTATCTATCTATCTATCTATCTATCATCTATCTATCTATCATCTGTCTGTCCATCTCTCCCTCCATCCGTCCATTCATCTATCTGTCTGCCCGTCTATCTATCTGTTTATCTGTCTCTGTCTATCTGTCCATCCCTTTGTCTATTTATCGATCATCTGTCTGTCTGTCCGTCCGTCCGTCCGTCCGTCCGTCCGTCCATCTATCTATCTATCTTTCTATCTATCTATCATCTGCTGTTTATCTATTGTCTGTCTGTCTATCTGTCCATCCGTCTGTCTATTTACCTATCATCTGTCTGTCCATCTCTCCCTCCGTCCGTCCATTCATCTATCTGTCTGCCCGTCTATCTATCTGTTTATCTGTCTCTGTCTATCTGTCCATCCTTTTGTCTATTTATCGATCATCTGTCTGGCTGTCTGTCCGTCCTTCCATTCGTCTATCTGTCTGCCCGTCTATCTATCTGTTTGTCTGTCTCTGTCTATCTGTCCGTCCTTTTGTCTATTTATCTATCATATGTCTGTCCATCCCCCTGTCCCCCTGTCCGTCTATCTATCTATCTATCTATCTATCTATCTATCTATCTGTCGTCTGTCTGTCTGTACGTCCCTCCGTCCATCCATCCATCTGTCTGCGTTTATCTATTATCTGTCTATCTATCGGTCTGTCAGTCTATCATCTGTCTGTTTGTCTGTCTGTACATCCCTCCATCTGTCCATCCATCTATCTGTCTGCCTGTTTATCTATCTGTCCGTCTATCTATCATCTGTCTGTTTGTCTGTCTGTACGTCCCTCTGTCCGTCCATCGATCTGTCTGCCTATTTATCTATCTATCTATCTATCTCTTTGTCTGTCTGTCATGTGTATATACCCTAACATAAAGAGAAAGAGAAGTACATGAAGGAAGAGACGAAAGAGGGGGTGGAACTGCATTCCACACTTAATCATGGAAACTGTGAAAATAACACAACCACGCAAACTCCAGTCTTGGAACACAGCATCTGCAAAGACCTCATTTTGAGATTATATCCATGTGTGTGTATATCTATCTATATCTATCTATATCTATATCTATATCTATATATATATATATATATATATATATATATACTTAAAAAAAGAAAAACATTTGTGATTGAGTCCCCTTTAATAACACTCAGGTAAAACCAATAATTTTACACACTTTGAAGAGAAATAAAAAAAAGACTTATCCACACCATAAATAAAACCTCGAAGTAACAGAAATATTGCAAGCTACATTCGTCCCACTGTCACAAAGCTTAATCCACTATGACCATCATATTGAATTAGCACAAATAGTTAGTAGAAAAATACATCGCACACACACGGCTGAAATCTACATTCTATGAACGTCTTGTCAGAAAAGGCAAAGAGCGAAAAATGCAAAAGACTTTTAGAAAATGTACAAAAGTTCTCAAAAGAACATTAAGCACTTATTTTAGCTAATGGCACTGCTCTGCATGCAAACATGTGACCTTAGTACATTACACCTATTCAAGAAGAATATTGCACATTGATTAAAAGAATAGATGTCTGTTGGTATACAATGTGCGTTCCTACTAAGTCTAAACATTTCAACTTAAATTACTTCATAAAGTTCATACAAAAGTCCTATCTTTATTGGGAAACTCACTTTTTCAACGAAAACTGTAATGCCCTGTGTGTGTAAAAATCATGTCCACAGTGTAATAATAATGTTTGAATTTTGTTTTTGGCTCATCTACTGTATGTATGCATTTGGAACAAAAGCCTGAGTGGATTAAAAAAGGAAATGATTTGCGAATGGATCAATTATATTTCTGTAATAGGCCCTGCATTCATATATAAATATTGCTTTATGTATAAATAATCTATTGATTTACATAACTATTCAAAAGTCTCGGGTCAGTACGATTTTTTTTCTTTTAGAAAGAAGTTTCATATGCTGACCAGTAAAAGCAGTAATATTCTTAATATTATTTAAAAAAAATGTAAAATGTGATTTATTTCTGTGATGGCAAAGCTGAGTTACTCCAGTCTTCAGTATCACATTATCGTTCAAAAATCATTCTAATGTGCTAATTTGATGCTCAAACATATTGTTTTCATATTATTTTCAATGTTGAAAACAGTTAACATTTTTGTGAAAACAGATTATTTTCAAGATTGAGTGAAAATTCAAAGACACTTTATCTTTACTCTCACTTTCGAGATTTTTTTTTAAATCTTACTGAACCCAAACCTTTAAATGGTTGTGTAAATAGTTGAGCTCTCTCAAATTTCAAATTCTTTGTTTCAAATTAAAATGATTCATTATTAAAATACTTCATGTAATACTGGGACATGCTCATATAAGTTAATAAATCCAGTCATCTGAAAGACATATTGTCTATATTAAAGTGTCAGATTTGTTCAGTATCTAAATAAACCTGCCCTTACCTCCCTTCTATTTGATTTATTATGAAAAATATAATAATAAAGTATTATTTTATATGAAGTTATATGAAGTGGCAGAACATGCAACCTCTAAACTAGGGAAATAGCAAAAATGACCAATATTTAAACAAACTACTTTGCACTCAAAGGCTTAATTTGGTCCTACATTCAACCATTTGCGCATCCGCTGTATGTGAAGAACCGTGCAAGACGTTCAGGCATCTTGCTGACAGGCAACAAGAGAGATAAAAATGACATCGCCTGGAGCAGGAGTTTGGTAATTTTTAACACCTGTGTAGATTGACGTCGTTGGAATGTTATTAAAACTTGCAGTACACAAACTGACCGACATCAGGAACTTCTTGCCAAGAAGGACCATAAACTTGTCAAAGCGCTCTAGTGCATGAGAGCATATCAAGTACATCCTTAATTATCTGAAAAGCAGTTTGGTGAAGTGCCTTCCTCTACGCAGATCGGGAATTTGAGGACAGGCTGGGTTCCAAGCACCATAAAACGTCCTTGGTGAGTGCTTCTATATTAAGAGTTTACACTCCTTGACATTTACAGCTGGGTTCTGCAATCTAAGCAGATGCAGGATCTCAGTAGCTGCCTCTCTGTCTCCTTCCTGCACTCCGAATAATCTCTCAGAGTGAAGAGGAGCTCTGGCTGTAGTGCCGAAGCACCAGCTGGTCGTATATCGGGGAGCAGGGCTCACACAACGGCAACTCCGAGGCTGGCGATGTGGGAGATTCACTGATTGAGTCCACGGAGTCTCTAAATGGTGAAGGTGGTGTCAAGACGCCTAGGTCCTCAAAATCAGTGGTCCTGACCGCACACGAAGTGTCGTAGGTGCTGTCAAAAAGGCTGGCGGGTGAAGCCCTGCTACTCCCGCCGGCGATTATGCCTCCGGCGATGCCGACCGCGGAGCGGGAGTTGGTGTTTGCTGCGGCCACCACGTCTGCGTAGGTGGTGACGGTGGTCGGATGTGGCCTTTCTTGCGGGTGGAGACGGAAAGTAGGGGAGCAGGGTCTGGGGACAGGGGCGGCTGTGTTTACGCCTGCTCCCGGCGGTGAACCGGGCAGCATCATGCTGTTGAGCTCACTGATGTTGGCCGTGAACCGATTGACCACGCAGCTGATCTGATCCATGATGGAGGTCTGGGCCGGGGCGCCGTGCTGCAAGCGCTCCGTCAGGTAGGAGGGTATAGCCACCACTTGTGCGCGCTCTTCGTCACGCTCTTCCATTTCGCGCCTCTGCATTGAAGGTCGCTGGCAAACGGTCGGCAGTGGCGAGGGTGTCCGAGGGTGGTAGGTTACAGGGAAGCGCTGGTTTTTCTGAGAGCCGTCGTATGCCAGCTTCACACTGGTGTCTGGCGGACGATCACAGCCTTTTGAGAAGGGCTTAATAATGGCCGTCTGGTTGGCCTCTTCCTTTTTCTTAATATGGATCGAGATCCGCTTCCACAGGTTTGGCCTGTAACTTCTCTCGTTCTGTGCCCAGGTCACCGTTTTGCCATTGGAACTGTGGAAAGAAAACAGCAATGTGTATTTGATTGATTAATTTAGAAATTATACATAAATTCCCCACTCCTTCCCCACCATTGACAGAATTTTTCATCCTAGGTGTATATGACTTCCTTCTGCAATGCAGTTGGAAATATATTTAAAATTATACTAAAAATTATCCAGGCATTTCCAAGCTCTATCATGGCAATGGGCAGGTGTTTCTCTTCGTCGGTTCAAAACAAGTCCAATAAAGTGCATTCAAACATAATAAAAAGTGCCTCACACAGCTCTGGGGGGGGGGGGTGGGTGAATAAAGGCCTCCTGTAGTGAATCTGGGCGGATGACATAAGCCGGTGAGTCTCGTGAAAACCAACGCGGCTTCCGTGTATGACCAGCTGGCACAAGCTAGATTAAAGTGATTCTTACGTTTTAAATATGGATATTTTTCTTACAAAAATGCACTGATTCACTACAGGAGGCCTTTATTCACCCCGTGGAGCTGTGTGATGCACTTTTTATTATGGATAGATGCACTTTATTAGACTTGTTTTGGACTGATGAAGAGAAACACCTGCCTATGCTGTTCTAAAGTTTGGAAGTGCCAGGATAATTTTTATTATAACTCCGATAAATAATGTAAATAATGTGCTAATTTTCATTTTTGGGTGAACTGAGCCAATTACTAATTACTCACCCTAATGCCGTTCCAGACCTTCATTCATCTTCGGAACACAAATTAAGATATTTTTGATGAAATCTGAGAGCTTTCTGACCCTGCTTAGACAGCAACACAACTGACACGTTCAAGGCCCAGTAAGATAGTAAGGACATACATCAGGGGTTCAACCGTAATTTTATGAAGCTACAAGAATTCTTTCCGTGCATGAAGAAAACAGCAACGACTTTATTCAGCAATTCCTTCTCTTCTGTGTCAGTCTTTGACGCACATTAATGACAGTATACAACACATACATATGCAATCCTCTACTTGTATACAAAGCTCAGCACATCTGGGTTCTATGTCAGAATGCAGGCTACTGTCGTTATTTTTTTTCCCTTGCGCACAAAAAAATATTCTCGTCATAACATTACGGTTGAAGCACTGATATACCATGGACTATTTTAACGATGTCCTTCCTACCTTTCTGGGCATTGAAGATGTCAGTTACGTTGCTGTCTATGCAGGGTCAGAAAGCTCTCGGATTTCATCAAAAATATCTTTGTTTGTGTTCTGAACGATGGAGTGTTTGGAACGACATGAGGGTAATTAATGACAGAATTTTCATTTTTGGGTGAACAATCCTTTTCACAATTAGTATTGTTATTCATAACATGGGACACCACCAATTAATAGCAAAATGTTAATCTATTGCACCATTTAGATAAACACAAAACACTAGATTGACATAACAACACAGTGTCTTTTATGTAAAAATAAGAATGAACAGGCGGTTTTGATGCTACAGGACATGCTGGCATATATCAATCTGGCTTCCAACACGAAAATTTTTTAATCGGGGCCAGATTTACTATTAGCTTGCGCCAGCGCAAACCCTTATTTGGCGTTAAAAAGCTACTGTCAGGATTTACTAAAGACACGCAGTGAAGAATTAATGCTGAAAAGTTGTGGACAGTTGTTTTTGTGCCTGACCTTACTGAATATGCATTTGTAGGAGTTTCCCTTTCAGACTCAAAATTACTGGGAGGAGAGTAATAAATTGAATCCCGCATTGCGATTTACTAACGTTTGCGCACGTCAAATTACTGGTATTTGCGCCATTGTTTAACACCCAAACAGCATGTCTTAAAGCAGGCGGTAATTTGCGCTCCTCTTGGTAGATTGCGCTGGTCATTATGGAAATGATCTGGCTGCGTCTGTGCATTGATAGTGAATCACACACAGAATTGTCCCCTCCCATCGCACTTTTATGGAATTGCACTTTAATGCTAATTTGCCCTGTTTAGTAAATCTGGCCCTAAATCTGTGGACTTTAGTACTGATTTATGCAGGGCACAGAATCATCTTTTTCAGAAAAGTGAAGAAAGATCTTCCCTCCACACGACTGTTACGCCCTTGCTAATGTGTAACACTACATATTAAAGGCAAGAGAGAATAGACCCTGCCATTAGCCATCCAAATCCACCCATTCCAAGTGCAATTACCCCCCTTATCCAATCCAGCACGTCAGACAGTAAATCTCTAACTTCAGTTCTCCTAATGCACCTGGGGACCCATCGACCCAAATGTGCGTAACTCCGGAGTTGCTCCAGGAATGATTCACAGGCATACAGGGTAATTGGTTGGGGCTTCTTTTTTTTTCTTTCGAGGGGAATATTGGCTTTTTTTTATGTGCTCTGAAATATGCTCAGTTGGGGAGTTGATTCATTTTCAGTCTAAACTCATTTTTATCCTCAAAAGCAAACCTTTGGCAGGCATTACTGAGAGATAAACAGATTTAATGCGAGCTTTATTTATTTATATATTTATTTTGTCAGAAGCGGCTTCTTCTGCAGTTGAGAGCAGTGACTTCACATCATCTTATTATAAAGAGATAAAAATAAGGATTTTCTAAACTGACATGAAAAATAATTGACACGTCATGCCTCATTATCTTTAAATTCATTCAGTGTGAATCCAATTGAACCAAAAAGTTTCAAAAGAAGCATGAAGGAAAAAGTAGGAAAAAAATATGTTTGTCAATTCCCAACTTTATATAAAATCTCAATTTCTTATCTCAATTCTGAAAATATGACTAAGCATTTACTGTAGCCTCTCATACAGGGTTATCATTGACTAAAACTCGGAACTAATATTTTTGGTAATTCAAAAAAGCTGAAATAAAATATAAAAAAGTGAGAAATATTATAAATAAATATTACAACAGTAATAAATAAATATATAAAAAATGAAATATTATACATATTAAAATATTATTAAATAAATACACTATCATTCAAAAGTTTTTGAACAGTAAGATGATTAATGTTTTTTAAAGAAGTCCTTTCTGCTCACCAAGCCTGAATTTATTTGATCCAAAGTACAGCAAAAACAGTACAATTCTGAAATATTTTTACTATTTAAAATAACTGTTTTCTATTTTAAAATCTAATTTATTCCTGTGATTTCAAAGCTGAATTTTTAGCATTACTTCAGTCACACGATTCTTCCGAAATTATTCTAATATTCAGATTTATTATTATTATTATTAAGTTGAAAACAGAGTAGAGTTTTATCAGGTTTCTTTGATGAATACAAAGTTCAGACAAACAGCATTTATCTGAAACAGAAATCTTTTATAACATTATAAATGTCTTTATTATCACTTTTGATCAATTTAATGCATCCTTGCTAAATAAAATTAATTTCTATAATTTCTTTCCCAATAAATTAATAAATACATACATACATAAACAAATAAATAATAAACAGCAAATCTGAATATTAAAATGATTTCTGAAGGACCATGTGACACTGAAGACTGGAGTAAAGATGCTGAAAATTTAGCTTTGATCACAGGAATAAATTACATTCTAAAATATATTCTAATAGAACACAGTTATTTTAAATATTTAAAAATGTTACTGTTTTTGCTGTACTTGAGATCAAATAAATGCAGACTTGGTGAGCAGAAGAGACTTCTTTAAAAAACATTAAAAATCTTGACTGGCAGTGTATTAAAAAAATAAATATTACATAAAAAATGTAAAATTTAGATGAAAAAAAATTAAAATGACTAACTATAAATAAAAACTAGATAAATTAGAAATGATTATTCAAATTAAAACTGAAAATGTTATTAAACTGAAAATAGTATTAAAATACAAAAATATAAATATTAATAAAATATCACTGGCCTCGTACTGACCTGACTGTGTCTGTGGCAGAGCCTCGTCGTCTGAACAGGTTAGCCAAGCTGCTAGACCGGCTAGCGGCCGAGGCAGCTTTCCCGTCACCCACGTGCATCCTCACAACAGTCGACGTGGTAAAAGCACTGCGCACGTTCCTCTCAGGTTTGGCCAACATGATGTAGACTTTGGGCACAAACATGCAGCACAGCGCAGTGGTGGCGCTGAGGCTAACGGAGAAACACATGGTGATTATCTTGTAGTTTGAACCGAAATAAATTGGCACGAAAGCCAGCCAGATAATGCAGGTGGTGTACATGGTGAACGCAATGTATTTGGCCTCGTTAAAATTGGCGGGGACGTTGCGGGTCTTAAAGGCGTAGAAGGTGCAGCTGAGGATGAGCAGCCCGTTGTAGCCCAACGGCGCCACCACTCCGAGCGTGGTGGTGTTGCAGATGAGGTGCACCTCGCGTATGGACGGATAGTCGTAGATCACTTGCGGAGGTTCCATGATGAAGAGAGCCACGATGATACCCAGCTGAATCAGGATCAGGATGAAGGCGATGACCAGCTGGGCACAGGCGCTCATGAAACGAGGCTTCTTGGTGCAGATCTTCTTTTTGCTGCCCGCAAGGATGCGAGCGATACGGTTGGTCTTGGTGACTAGGGCTGAGTAGCTCATGGCGGGCGAGAGCCCGATTCCCAACCTCTGAAGGTAACAGTAGGCCACGTGTGGTTTGGCGATGAGGCAGAACGTACACAGGTACCCCAAACAGATGCCAGCCAGGATGATGAAGCACAGCTCTCTGCTGGAGGACTTCACCACTGGCGTATCGTGGAACCTGATGAAGACTAAAGTGACGAAGATGGTGGCGAGCAGGCCGAGGCAGGCGAAGACCACGGCGGCGATTGGCTCAGGATCTCCCCATTGAAGGTACTGCACTGGGATTGGCTCACAGCCTGTGGGACATGGATTTGAAAAGACGTTAATGTAATTAGTAGGGCTGATTTAAAATAACACCCCGTCCCAGACCTGTATGTCATCGTACATTACATGCAGTTGACCATGTGACGAACATGATGGTGGACGATGGCTAACTGTGTGATATAGCCTATTAGAATGCAGTTATATGCCCCTAAAATAGAAGACATAAGGGCAAAAAATGTCACTGTATAGGTTTACATACATCTTACAGAATCTGCAAAATTTTAATAATTATACCAAAATAAGAGGGATCATATAAAATGCATGTTATTTTTTATTTAGTACTAACCTGAATAAGACATACACTCATATGCAACTATTACAGAAGGCTCAAACGCTCACTGATGTTCCAGAGGAAAAAAAAACGATGCATTAAGAGCCGGGGGTGAAAACTTTTGAACAGAATGAAGATGTGTACATTTTTCTTATTCTGCGTAAATATCATATTTTTTTAATTTAGTACTGCCCTTCAAAAGCTACAGAAGATACTTACATGTTTCCCAGAAGACAAAATAAGATACATTTATCCTCATGAGACCTGACGGATTTTTCTGAAGAACAGTGGGCAGTTTAACTGTTTAGGACAAACAAGGGACTCATGAACAACTATCAGCAAATATTAATTTGCAATTAATTAGATTAAAATCACTTGTTACTTTTAATTACTTGACAGCCCTAGAAATTAGACATTACTATGAGTTGTCCCTGGAACTTCAAATAACATGTTTCCACTTCAGTGGTTGCAATTAAACCGCATAAGGTATCTATGTGCAGTGCAAACATTATTTATCATAATGTAGCTAGTTGGTATAGCGCAGTGTCTGTGATTATTTAGAATCACTGATGTGTGACATTAGAAATCTTATGGAGAACATCCATCATGCAGATAACACAGTAAAACTGACGGCTGAACTACCATATGAAAAAAAAAAAGAAAATGTGCAAAAACAAATAAAACCATCCGTCCAACCAAGTGCCATGCATTATGCATTAGAGGCTCACAACAAGCGCTGATATATTTAGCATGTGCGATTTGCATCAGACAGTGAATGAGGATTTTGATATGGATAGCTTTTAATGAGGTTGGTCAGATGACACTAGAGGTTTGGTTTGTTTTTACAGGTCAGATTCGCAAACTAGCAACACCAAGAGCTACTCTGAAAAGTGATGGCCATGATTATCAAAGGCTTTTGTAAAAGTGCCTTTAGGGCAAGTGGGCGTACTCAGCAGCCATATTTGTAATGCCCCTGGGCAGCTATTTTTAGTCCTGCTCTGAAATCTCTGTAAATGTTTGTCCAAATTACACTCCAATAACATGTTTCAATCAGGAATAAAATATGATACAAGCTGCATCATAAGCTGTGCTTCTTAAGCAATAAAAACAGCATTTTTTTGCATTGCTGTTTATGCAGGGTCAGAAAGCTCTTGGATTTCATCAAAAATATCTTAATTTGTGTTCTGAAAATGAACAAAGGTCTTACAGGTTTGGAACGACATGACAGTGAGTAGTTAATGACGGAATATTCATTTCTGGGTGAACTATACTTTTAAATTTGGATGTTTTAACGGTCAGAACTTCAGCTGCCATAGTGAACATTTTAATTTCACCTATTTATATGTTTACACATACAGCATCTCTGAGTCTTTGTACAGTGCATTAATTCTGTAAACACTGGTATGAAATCCAAATACTGCTAAATTTAAAAAAAAGAATTGCAGGTACTCAAAATCAAAACCACCTGCTACTAAATGACAAAAACTGGCATTAAGGCTCTTGCATGAACAGCAGAGCGGCCTCGGCTCTCAGTAATGTACTACATGCTGAGAGACTGCTGCTTCAGGGCTTACGCTTGACAGCAATTCTGGAACATTCTGACGGAGACCCCCGCCAAGACCAAATCTCTGTTTTTGGCATTAAGTTGCCATGGTCCAGATTCTCAAATAACGCTCTAAGAGATAAATGGGTCTCCTATGTTATCCTGTGACCCAGATACTTATATCACACCCTGTTGTACGTGATGATAAGCTTATGTGGCTGGTCTGAGAAGTTTAGAATCACGTGTTGTGACTTCTGGATGAACTACAAGAAGAAATACATTTTGCTCTGAAGGTGGATGTAGAATCACCTGTGAGGTCATCTCTAGGCCAGGATCCAAGCTCACACATACGACATGTGTATTCATCAAACACAAACTCGTTTTCTTTACATGGAGTGCAGGTCCAGCAGCAGCTCACCTCACCCTTACGGATAACCTGAAGTGGTCAGAACAGAGAGGTCATGTTATATAAGTTATAGATTTCTGTAAAGAAAATGTTTGCTCTCCAAGCCGCCACCACAGTGCTAAAGTGTTGTGGGTGGTTGTGGTGCACTGCAATGCGGTTGCTACAGTATTCGAAGTGGTTTTTAGTGCATTGCTATGTGGCTACCAGTGTATTTTGAGTAGTTGCCATGTGGTTGCTAAGGCGCTGTGGGTGCCTAAATTTCCACCTCCAAGTTTATATGAAAATTTGCTTTGTAAATATGGCTCAGGATCTTGTATCAGTATGAGTTTACAGTGTTTTTTCATATTTGTGTATCATCTGCTAGGTTAAGTCCGATTGCTGCAGAAAACCAGAAACACAGTTTCCACCTCACAGCTGTGATTGCAACAAAGACGTAAAAGGTGTATATGTGTAGAGTAATTTACAACAGCTTCGAACGCGGCTCAAACAATCAGAATCAAAGACCGGAACTATCCATTTTATAATTAGTGGTTTAACATTTTTTCAAAAATGTATATATTATATATATTATTTCTTAATATATAATCTTAAAAATAAATACTACCATTCAAATGTATGGGGTCAGTTTTTTTTTTTAAATAAATGAATACTGTTTTTAGTAAGGATGCATTAAATTGATCAAAAGTGACAGTAAAAACATTTACATTACTAAAGATTTATATTACAAATAAATGCTGTTCTTTTGAATTTTCTATTCATTCAAGAAGTCTAAAAAATGTATCATTGTTTCCACAAAAATATTAACCAGCACAACTGTTTTCAACACTGATAATGATAAAAAAATGGATAATAGAAAAGCATACTAGAACGATTTCTGAAGGATCACGTGACACTGAAGACTGGAGTAATGGCTGCTGAAAATTCAGCTTTGCAATTTTAAATACAAAAATACAAAAATAAATGCATTTAAAATACAAAAGAAATTGAAAAATCATTTCACAATAATAGTTTTTTCAGTATTTTGGTCAAATAAATGCAGCCTTGGTGAACATAAGTTGCGTCTTTCAAAAACACACAAAAAAATCTTACCGTCCGAAAACGTTTGAATAGTAGTGTATAATAAATTAGTACGGAAGTATAAATTAGTACTAATTTATTAGTATTTTTTGAATAAAAAATAAAAAAGGTAATTATGACTTTTCTGTTCTGACTTGTTTTTAGAAAATGTGAGTTTACATCTCGCAACTTTTTTCAGAACTGCAAGATATAAGGTCAGAATTGCAGAATATAAACTCTGACTTCTGACTTCAAAACTGTTCAAAATTTCTGACTTCAAAATTATGTGTACAATCAAAATTGAGAGATATAAACTTATCTTTTTAAGAATTGTAGATATACGTAAACTCACAACTGCATGTACAGTTTTAAGTCGGAACTGCGAGACATCAACTTGCAAAAAAAAAAAATTAATTTTTAAACTCGCAATTCGCAAAGGAAAAAAGTCTGAATTACGAGATAGATTTTTTAACTTCTTATTTTCTTATTTTTATTTCTTATTTAATTTCTTATTTTTTAGTTTTTTATGGCTAAAACGGGCTACCATATATAAGCACATATATGTAAATGAAACACATTTCAAACTAAAACACATTTTCTCCTCAAAAGGCCTTTTTCACCTTTATTTGAGCTTTTTCACAGGGATCACTGCACACTGATCTGATGATGGCACTGCTGTTGGCCCAAATCTCCTCATCATCCATCTTCAGCCCACTGTTGTCCCAGCTGCCCACGTGGATGTAGCTATAGTCCTCCTCACTCATCTGTTTAAAGTTCATGATTTCATACCTAGGAAAACACATGCAAATGCACTGTTATGGGCGTGAAACGGTTAACCCAGCGTCATTCTTTTTTTTCTCACAAAGCCATTCAGTCTGAAGAAACATTTTTGAAAATCACAATAACATCAACGAGAGATTGTTTTCCTTCTCTTTAAAAGGAGTTTAGAGAAACATGCTGACTTGTGTGTGGAACAGAATATGAACGATTCCTACCTCCCCGCGGGGAGTCTCCGTTTTCATCAAACAGCACCACTTCTCCCGAGACACCGGTGAAGTTTGTCCTCATGAGGAATTCTAAGAGTTTACCTCCATCAATCGGCCGCATGGCTTCACATAGGCCTGCGTAGCCGGGACACAGAGATTTCTGCATGGCGTGCAGGCCGTAAGCCATTGAGTAGATGGCATTGATCACAAAGCCCATCTTCGTGTCCTGAGCGTACTGGTGTCGGAGTGACTCTTTCTCTATGAGAGGGTGTAGTGAAAACAAACAATGACATAATAATATATTGAGTTCTAAAGACACTTTTTGTATTATTCTATTCAGTGCTTCCATCTGCCACAGTAATGTCTGTATCTTCATTTGAGAGCTTTTCTCAGCATATGCTGATATTATGCAATTCTTTTGATAACATTTTCATTGATAGATTCATCATTGGATAGAAGACAAAATGAACAGATACACTTTATCTAAACAGACGAATAGATAAAGTAGTGGAAGGACAAATGGATGGCTAGATGAACGAATTATGAATACCTGAATGAACAGATAAATTGATGGAATGGAAGACGGAAGAAGATGATGGATGGATTGATGGATGGATGGATAAATGGATGGAATTAAAAATGGGGGACAGATGAATGGATGGATGGATGAATGGAATGAATGAAAGATGGAGAGATGGATGGAATGAATAAAAGACAGACAGATGGATGAATGAATGGATAAATGGATTAAATGAAAAATGCATGGAATGAAAGACGGATAGATGGATGGATGGATGGATGGATGGATGGAATGAAAGATGGAAGATTGATGGATGGAATAAATGAAAGATGGATAGATGGATGGATTGAAAGACAGGATGGATGGATGGATGGATGGAATGGAGAGATGGATGGAATTAATGAAAGATAAAATGAAAGACAGACAATTGGATGGATGGATGGTTGGATGATGGATAAAAAAAATGGATGGAATGAAAGACGGAGGGATGGATGGATGGATGGAATGAAAGACGCATGGAATGAAAGATGGATGGACGGATGGATGGATAATTATGGATGGAATCAAAGACGGAGATATGGATGGATGGAATGAAAGACAGAATAAAAGATGGATGGATGTAATGAAAGACGGATAGATGGATGGATGGAATTAATGAAAGATGGATAGATGGATGGAATGAAAGATGAAATGAAAGATGGAAGGATGGATGATGGAATGAAAGACAGAATGTAAGACGGATGGATGGATGGATGAAATGAAAGATGGATGTATGGACGGATGGATGGAATGAAAGACAGGTGAATGGATGGAATGAAAGACGGATGGATGGATGGGCAGATAAAGCAGTGAAAGGACAAATGCATGTATGATGGATGAACAGATTGACAGAAGGATGATGTATACATAATTGAACTATGAAAATTATGAAATGATGGATGGATGGAAAAATAGATAAATTAGTGGAAGAACAAACAGATAAATGGGTGGATGGGTGGATGATGAAGCAGTGAAAGGACAAATGGTTGTATGGATGAATAGATTGACAGATCGATGATGTATACATAAATTAATAGATCAAATTATGGAATGACGGATGAATGAAAGAATAGATGAAGTAGTGGAGGAACAAATTAATATATGGATGCGTGAAGGGAGGGGTGAATGGGTGACTGGATGGATGGATGGAAGATGAATAAATGAATGAATAGATGAATTGATGGAATGAAAGATTGATGTATAGATATGTGAACGTATGGACTGATGGACAGATGAAGTACTGGAAGACAAATTGATGTACAGATGGATGAATATATTGACAGATTTTTAGGTGATGTATACATGAATGAATAGATGAAGATGAAAAAATGCAATGAAAGACTGATGGATGGATGAAAAAGAGACAAAGTATTGGAAGGACAAATGTATATAAAGATGAACAGATCAACAGATTGATGGATGGATGATGTATAGATGAATGAACAGAATAGCTTAACTGATGAACTTACGGATTAATGGATAGATGGATGCATATTTGGATGGATAGATGATGGGTGGATGGATGGATGGATGAATGAATGAGTAAATACAACAGTGGAAGAACAAGTACATGTATGGATAGATGACTGAATGAATGAAGAACAGTTGAAAGAATAGATGAGCTGATGGATGGATGGATGGATGGAGAGATGAACACAAACAAAAGTACAGATGTATAAATTAATGGATGGATGGATGCACAGACAAAAGGATGGACATACATATTAGAGAGAAAAATGGATTGATGGATGGATGGATGGATGAATTGAGAAAAGGACAGATAGATGTATGGTTGGATGGATGAAGGTAGATAAATAGGATGGATTGATGGACAGATGAATGGACAGATGAATTAATAAAAAACAGACTTCCAAAAAAGTTTTCCCAAACTCATGTAAGCTGTGGTTGTGACATGGTCAGAGATCATGATCCACTCACTGGTGCAGGTCTTGTTGTATTTGGTGCTCTCTTGAGGATGTCCCTTCAGCCGGCACTGGAAGCGATGCTGCCAGAACTCAGTGAACCAGGGGTTGCGGAGGTTCGTGTCCGGCTGCAGGTTCAGGTAGTAGTCATCAAACCATGTGACGTAAGCAGACTGCAGCTTGATAGTGATTCCCCCAGCTGCCTCCCTCTGGAACCCATCAGTGACATCATAGCGGTCCGCCCAACCATCGCTGCAAAATGTACAAGAGACAAGTGAGTAATGAATGGCTTTTTTATAGAACAAACCCCCAGAGACAGTCAGGGAGCCTCCTGGTCCAAACTGACCCACATAACAGGCAAAGCCCAGTAGTTATGACCAGGTTACTCTATGAATTAGGTCTTGAGGACACAGCCGGCCAGTATTTCATAGGGACAACACTGTGACAGTCTCATAATAAACCTCTCTATGAGATATATGTGCTCCAAAGCTTGGCCATTAAGCATCAAAGGGATCTTTGGATGACAACTTAACTTCATTCAAACACACAAAAAAATAATCTACACTTTTCAGCGTCCACTCCATCTATATGTTCTCAAACACTTCCTAAACTCATACCGCTAAATGTTACACAACTCAGCAGTGTGTGGGAGGTATCATTTTTGTTCTCATGGTAGGTAAGGAGAGGCTTTCATAACTTGTCCTTGGAGGCGAAAGCAATGGGAGGGAAAGCATAGAGGAGCATGTTAGTAGCAGCTTGAATCATCTCATGGAAAAGAGCTGAACAGCTCAGTAAACCCACACACTGACCCCAGCAGGTCAGCCTCCCTCTGCCCACTGCTGCTGCAGGAAAACTTAAAAAAAAGACAACAAAAATGCCAAAGCAAAGGCGCCACTGCCATTACGAAGAAGTCTGACGGCATTTTACAGCACATTAAAACATACTGCAAAAGTATGACTGGGTGAATATCTGCTATGTGCATTTGATATACCAGCAAGTAGGACATTTCTTGCTTGTTCTTTGTGTTATGAGAGCACTAAAAGAGATATATTTTAACAGTACATCTTATTTAAACCTCAGCAGAGTAGTAGTTAGTGGTAGTTAACGCAGTAACTAATGTTAAATAATGGTACCTTATTACAAAGTATTACCTTTTGTAATTCAACCAGATGTACTCAGCTTTTCTAGATGTAGTGCGAATTAAAAAAAAAAAATGCTATGCTTTATATGCCAATGTTTTACAAAAAAAAAAACATTTGTCTGTGGGCAATTCACGTTTTGGAATCTAAACGAATCACAGTTTTAATCTGTTAACAATTAGCCCACAGAGGAATGACATAAACACGTTGATGTGGGAAGCTGCTGTATTAAGGAAAGAAAATATCAGATTTACACCAGCAAATTCTGCAAAGACGCTGCAAAGTGAAACTGGTGATTAAATTAGGGTACATTTTTATCCATCCCCAGCGGCGGGAGTCAGATCAGCCCTCATCAGCAATGGATCAGCTCTTGTGCACACTTCACTGATGAACATTTTGACAGACAATACAACAGAATACAATCGTGTACTCACACTTACTAGAGACAGATGGCTGGGCACAGTCTGCAAACTGCTCATTAGTAAATAATTGAAAGTCATTCAGTTGTGAAATGGAGGAGCCTGGACATCACTGTTTCCATGGCTGTCAATAGGCTGCTGAGAGTCGATGTTGACAAACAGCTTTTGGTAACAATTGTTTTTGTAAGGATCAGCTTGTATTGCAGTCTTATATACTGGAATAAACACCATTTATGTGTTTAAATGTAAACATGTTCCAAAATTATATAAAAATGGCCTTTTTTTGCTAATGTATATTTTACATAAATATATACTTTCCATATGTTTTGGTTACTTATTAGGGGCCAAGCACCAAAGGTGTTTCGGCACCTATTGTATCCGTTAGTTTTCTTCTTCTTCTTCTTCTTGTTCCGCTTTTGGAGTCTATGGCAGCCCATAGAACCCTTCGGGAAAGTTATAAAATTCGGCACACAAACAGATGACAGTCTCAATATTAACCATAGCAAATCCAGTCTCTAACTAAAACTCTCTAGTGCCACCAGTAGGTCAAATTTTCACTCATATTTATAATAACTTTGGAACCATGAGGTCTAGAAACCATGAGGTCTTTTCCCCTCTGATTCCTTGGTCATGCAGTCAATTGCATACCAAATTGACATTTCTACAGGTCAAGATATTTTGCCATTTTTCATTTTGCAAAAAATTTACTTTTTTGAACTCGTCCTAGACGGTTTATCCAATTTTCACCATAATTGCCTCAGATCATCTTCAGACAATGCTGGAAAAAAGTTATCAAAAGCTTTTTCATATAACAAAACGTTTTCGTAAAGTGTGTTAACGGATTTGACGAAATTTGCGTAAAAATGGTAATTGGTATGTATGTATTACTAAAAACATGACCTGAGGCCACATGAGTAGTTTTGGCAGAGCACCACCTACTGATCAAAAGATAAAAAATTTTTTACATTTTTGTTTATATTTTCTGAACAGTTTGACCAAAAATCATAAAAGTGATCTTGTTAGATTTGGAGTAGCATACCAAATTTTCTGTGTCAGCCATATTGAGCATGGACCATTTCAAAATTTGTAGTAAAATGCTGTATTTTCCAAATGCTTTAATGTATTGTTATGAATCTTATGAATATTTTAGAATAGCTTGTGAGAAAGTTCTGAAATTTGGCACACGGATAGCGGACAGTCTCATAATTAACCATACCAAATTTGGAGTCTCTATCTCAAACTCTATAGCGCCACCAACAGGACAAATTTACTCTCATGTTTCTGCTAATAAGTTCTGAACATCAAAACATCTACTTCTTCAAACTTGTCCTAGACAGTTTGCCTAATTTTTAACAAGATTGGCTCAGATCATCTTTAAAGCATTCTGGTCAAAACCTATCAAAAACTTTTTGATGTACCAAACCAATTTCGTAAATCGCGCTAATGAATTTGACGAACTTTGTGCAAAAAGGACATGAGCTATATCTCTGCAGTGCTTAAGTGGATACTGACTAAACTTGGTATGTGTTATAACAAGCATGACCTGAGGGCACATAAGTAGTTTCAGCACAGCACCACTTACTGGTCAAAAGATATAAAATATTGACATTTCTGCTTATAACTTCTGACTAGTTTGGGCAAAAATAATAAGATTGGTCTTGTTAGATTCGGAACGGCATGCCAAATCAAACAGTATCTAAATTATCCTATGTTGGCTTTTTTAGGCATCGGCCATTTTAAGTTTTGTAGTAAAATTCTGTATCAACATATGTCTTTAACAGTGGTCTCCAACACTGCTCCAGGAGAGCTACTATACTGCAGAGTTCAGCTTCAACCCTAAGTCAGAATACACAGAGTTCAGGGAGAGCAAGACAAGACGAGCGTTTGAGATTAAAAAGTGTTTAAATTGTATTTTTTAAATGAAAATACCCAATCGTTTCACTAGATAAGACCCTTCTTCCTCGGCTGGGATCGTTTACAACTGCATTTGGGATCGTTTGAAGCCATATTTAAACTGCATTTTGGAAGTTCAAAATCGGGGCACCATATCAGTCCATTATATGGAGAAAAATGCAGAAATGTTTTCCTCAAAAAACAATTTCTTTATGACTAAAGAAAGAAAGACATAAACATCTCGAATGACAAGGGGGTGAGTACATTATATGTGAATATTTGTTTTGGAAGTGGACTTCTCCTTTAAGTCTGCAGGAAGGCAGCTCTCCAGGAGCAGGGTTGGAGAACCCTGATCTTTACAGAGTAATTAAACACAGCAACTTAGTTCTTCATTTTACCTATGTTGTGCTTGGCCCCTTAATTGCTGCTTTAAGCTATATTATTTACTCCTATATTTGTTGACTATGTTTTAATGTTTAAATGTATTTTTATTATTTTGTGTATTTGTATTGTTTAAATTATATCTTAAAAAATGCATTTACCATAAATGTTTTAATATTGGTAAATTAATATTCATATTTAAAATATTTAATATTTAATGTAAATTCATTTTAATATTATATTGGGAATGTATTTTTCTGCCCCTTGAAGTATACTTTGTAAATTTTAAAAATGTAAACAAAAAAACTTTAATTAGAAGATTACAGTAGTTATAACACATTTAGTATATATTTTACAAATATTTTTGTCATAATAATCTGGTAATTTGAACCATTTTTTCAACGAATTAATGCTAAATAAAGCAAACATGCATACATGGTGTATTACACATTTGAATGAATCAGGAAGCAACCAATATACCAAAGAAACCTCATATAGTGTATTGAGACACTTTATCACTTTTGTAGCCACACAGAGATCAAGAAACTAGAACAGAGACACAGCGGCCACATTCTCATTGAACCAAAGAAAAAAAAAAAAACCCAAAACTCAACATTCGGCTACCCTCCCTGGAGATGGTGTCTGACACCTCATCAAACAAACACACACACACAAACTCGGTCATCCACTCATGCACATGCAAACACACCTCACCCACGCACACACACACACACACAAACACACACTGGCACCCCCATAAACATGGCATCTTCTCTCAGCACATCCAGGCTGTGTGGAATGCCCAGAGGCCCAGAATAAAGACCATGACACCATTTTCTGAAATAGATTCTCTTCAAATATTCAGAAACAACATAAATAAGCAAAATATAGGCCTCTACCACAGAGCAAATCAACCAGCCTGTTAAACCTCACCAAAACAATGATTTTCCAGATCCATGCAGTTTCATGTCATCTGGTTATAAAATTATTTAAAATAACTCTGTCATTAATTACTCACCCTCATGTCGTTCCAAACCTGTAAGACCTTCATTCATTTTGGGAACACAAATTAAAATATTTTTAATGAACATATTACATATTCTTGTAGCTTCATAAAATTAAGGTTGAACCACTGAAGTCGCATGGACTATTTTAAGAATGTCTTTACTACCTTTCTGGGCCTTGAACATTTCAGTTGCATTGCTGTCTATGCAGGGTCTGAAAACTCTCAGATTTCATTAAAAAAATATCTTAATTTGTTTTCCGTAGATGAACGGGTTTGGAACGACATGAGGGTGAGTAATTAATGACAAAATTTATATTTTGGGTGAACTATCCCTTTAAAAGGGATAATTAAAAAAATAATGTAGTTTGATTTAAAATTCAGTGGGCACTGGAAAAAATTCCCCTTTAAAAAATCATTTGAAGAGTGCACTTGGATATTTTTTTTGCTTTTGGATATTTGAATGGATTACATCAAAATTTAAAATCTCACAAAAATGTTTCTTTAAAGAAGAAGAGAGAAATGCTCACAGCTCATTCTTTAAAAAAAAAAACAGATGTTTTCTCTCAAACCTTTTAAAAATCCATTAGTGATTTTTATTTAATTTTAAAATGTAAAAATAATAATAATGAAAAGTTTATATGCTTTATCCATTAGTGTTGCACAAAATATATCTGTGGGTGTTCCACGTTTTGGAATCTGTGTATGAATCACAGTTTTAATCTGTTAACAATTAGCCCACGGAGGAATGACACATACACGTTTATGTGGGAAGCTGCTGTATTAAGGACAGAAAATAATATCAGATTTACGCCAACAAAGGCTATTTATTTGGCATATATTTCACAATATTTTGTTGAATAAAACCAGTTAATTTACATGTTACCATTTTTAGGTTATCATTAAAGGACAGATATTTTTATTTATTGTAAGCTCATCCATAAAGGTGAAGTGTGCACTTCTCCCAAACACTCCCAATAGCTCTGTAAATAAAACTGGGATAGGAGAAAGTATTTTAACTTTGAAAAAGTGACATACTTCACCTCTAAGAGTTTATACAATGATCATCGCGAACACCTAATTATCCAACCGAAGAGCTCCTGAACAGAAGCAGAAATTGGAGGGATTATTCTTAGTTTAATATCTCAAAGACATAATACATTATTTCAGTCTGTAATATCCATAAGCGATTTATTAATGGAACAGCCAGAACTGAATTGGGGGTGAAGCTAAAAATAGGTAATTTAGATGTCACACTCCAGGAGATTAAAAATGGGAATAATCATTTCTTACTTCATTTGACACTATGAATAGCACGTGCACATTTTTCAACATGTCGATGCCAAGTCAAATTCTTAAAATATTCTTCTCACACAATCTGTCATAAACAAATCTTTTTGTCAGTGACTACATGTGGAATTAGTAATCTTTCGCAAATAGCTGAAGCGTCTTTGATGGCTTTCTTAAATGGGAAGAGAACCTATTAGGTAATGTTGATGTGTGTAATAGTGTTTAAGACACCATCTGTACTTGTAAAATCAGATCCAGCATTACACAATTAGAACCTCTCAAGTCTTCATCAACAGACTTACTCAGGACGAGACATTATCATAACATGACTCAAGTGCCTGTCACTGAAATGAACATAAATCACATACCTTGTTTCAGCAGTGGATGACTGTGATGGTGATGATGATGATGATGTGATGGCAACATTTGTGGTGATAACAGAGAGAAAGATGAGCCTTGTTTCCATGTTTTGATCCATCTTGATTTAGTATCTCTCACACACACATACACACAAGCAAAGAGTTGCAGATGATGATCAACAGGCGTGGGTGGACATTCAAAAGATATCTTTGAAATATGTACAAAATTGGCTGATGGCGTGACCCTATCTCCGGAAAAAGCACTAAATGAAGACAAGATAACATGCAGTAATGAGATATATGATAACATGTCCCAATAGTGGGAAACTTTTTCCTCTGCAATTACAGTGAAATTTGTGAACTGGATATTGATGACTCTTTGGTATATGGAAGCCCGTTTCTGCCACTGAAAAGAAAAAGGTAATTGCGACTTTCTATCTCACAATTCTGACTATTTTTCTCGCAATTGCAAGTTCACATCTTGCAACTGCGAGATATAATTGTGAGATATAAACTCGCAATTACAAGTTTTAAAGTCAGAATTGCGAGACACAAACTTGCAATTCTGAGAAATAGTCAGAATGGCGAGATATAAACTCACAATTCTGACTTTTTTCTCACTTTTTTACTCAGAATTGCAGGTTTATATCTCGCAGTTCTGACTTTATAACTTGCAATTGCAAAACTGAATGAGATATTAGAATTGTGAGATAAGTCAGCATTGCAAGATGTAAACTCGCAATTGTGAGAAAAAAAGAATTGTGAGCTAAATAGTCTATATCTCTAAAGTCTATATCTTGCAATTCTGACTTTATAACACGCAACTGCAGAACTGAGAGATACAAATTGTGATATAAACTCACATTTGCGAAAAAAAAAGTCAAATTGGGAGTTTATCTTGCAATTAACTCAACAGTGAGTGTATATCATGCAATTCTGATTTTTTTTTCTCAGAATTTGTGAGTTTATATCATGCAATTCTGATTTTTTTTCTCAGAATTTGTGAGTTTATATCATGCAATTCTGATTTTTTTTTCTCAGAATTTGTGAGTTTATATCATGCAATTCTGATTTTTTTTTCTCAGATCTGCGAGTTTATATCTTGCAATTCTGATTTCATAACACGCAATTGCAGAATTGTTAGATACATCATAATTGCGAGATATAACCTTGGGAGAAAAAAGTCACATTGGGAGTTTATATTGCAATTCTGAGGAAAAAAACAGTATTGCAATTTTGTAACATGCAATTCTTAGAAAAAAAAGTCAGAATTGTGAGATGTAAACTCACAACTGCGAAAAAAAAAAAAAACAGAATTGTGAGATAAAAAAAGTAGCAACCAGTGTTGCCAGATTGGGCAGTTTTGAATTTGATTGTGCTGGTAATAATTTTCTTGGGAGGGAGGACAAAATTTGGGCTGATTTGTTGACTTTCTCCTGTGGGTTAAATGTTTGAAATATTGCATAAATTACATTTGACTGAAATGCTTGTACTGAAACATTTTGCATTCTACCTGTGAAAAAACTGTGCAAGATGTTAAGTTTTGTGATGGCCACTGGTAGGAAGCCTTTTAGCTGTGTTTATGATCAATCTGCACAAAGGTGATTGTAAAATATACATTTTAGGTATGGAAATGAAATATTTTGAGTTTTGATATGGGATATGGTCATTGCACATTGCACATTTTATTGCAAACTACAATTGGGTACCCTATTCAACTCCGAAATCAGACTACAGTTTAATTAATCAAAATTTAAACTAATTATCTGGGTCTATTTGCCTTTTATCATTTAAACGGTCCAGATATATCACTGAAAGCTGCTGGACTTGAATTAGTTTTGACTGTGCAACGTTCTGTATTATGTTCTACAAAGTACTTCACGAAAAACTTCCTCTAATACTGTGTGAAATTAAAGTGTGGCATGAAGGTAAGTGCATTATTATTGTTTTTATTTTTTTATTCTCTGATTATTGTACAGTATGTATCAATGAATGACAGTTTGACTGTGTGCATGAACGAGTGTGAAATACCTGCTAATTATGTTGCTTTTCCTTATATTACTTATATTGGGCACTTTTTCCATTTAAACTGACTTATTCTGACCGTTGACATTGATGCATTTTTTCGTGGCTATTGCATAATTTCTTGGTTGCTTGGTTTTGACAATTTGTCTGCTTGCACAGGCTATTTTAACCATATTTGGTCTTTAATGTATTTGCCCTGATTTGATCCATTTACCTGGGAAATTTATCTATATTTACAATATTTTGTCATCTTTATTTTGTTTTAAGGACTTCTTATCAACCTTGATTGTAGAGTAATAACATTCTATCACATTATTTTGGGCAGGTTTTTGTTAGCTTTTGGGCTGGAAATCATCTATTCAATCTGGCAACACTAGTACCAATTATCATTTGCGAGAAGAAAGTTTGTGAGTTTATATCACATAATTCGGACTTTTTTATAACACGCAATTGTGTTATTAAGTCAGAATTGTGAGAACATATCAGTCTTTTTTCCCCTCATAATTGGACTTGCAATTTAGAATTGAGAAATATAAACTTGCATTTGTGAGAACGCTTTTTTATTGCGAGTTTGAAAAACAAAAAGAATTGTGAGATAAAAAGTCGCAATAACCTTTTTTACTTATTTATACTCTTGAGAAATAGTCACTGGAGTAAAACATGAGGCAACTACCCTCAGTCTCCTCTCCAATATTTCTCAAGTATGCTACTTAGTTTTTTTTTTTTTTCCTGTAGCAGTAAGTGTTATAGATGTACAGTAAGCTTTTCTAATACACCACCTACACTTTGAGGAAAAACAAGATTTGTTTTCTGAATCTGCCAAGAGTGCTTGCCACAGCTCACAGGCACAATTTCAGGAGTGTTTTCTTGCCATTGCTTTGATAAGAAATGTCTGCCAAAAATATAAATTCATGTGCATGGAGTACGTTTTGGGTTACTCACCTGCCAACCAACAGAAACTCTCCAACTAGGCGGCGACGTCTCATAGCCATGAGGATGCCACGTACGGTCATGCCCTCGCAGAAACATGCCACCACCCGAGCTTTGGGCAGATGACTCCTGAGTTTATCGAGAAGACGGTCAAAACTCTGTTCTCCAGCATTGCTGTAGATCTTGTCAGAGTGGGCGATACAGATGCCCTCCTTTGCCGCCATGTCTTTGAAGGCCTCCATTCCACTCTCACCATAGTTCCCTGAAGATTGAGAGATTGAATGATTTTTAGGCTTGAAACATGTTCAAAATAGTGCAAAGTCACATGACTTTTTGATGCGCATTGAGGAATTTATTCAGCAAAAGCATTTCAATCTCCTACTCGCATGAACCTGTTTTCGTCAAAAACCTCCTCAAGTGAATTTTTTTTTTTTTAATGTGATTTAAGGGAATTTATTTTCAAAATCTGGCATTTCCATCACTTATTTCTGATGTGATGCGTACGCGCATAAAAAGAGGTTGATGGAAACAGCTATTAAAAGAGTTGTAGGTGCTACACACAAGTTAAGCACAACTTTCCCACATTTTATTCTCATTATTAGCTCTTCTGGTCTTGACACATAAAATCTATTCTACTTCCTTATTATTACCATGACTTGACTGGGTGAGCCAGTGGAGGAAGTATTAAAGCATTCAGTATAGTAGGTTGAACCCTAATTTCCAGCGATCGTAGAAAATTTTACTTTCTCACAAAACTGTTAAACTGAAATTATTGTAAATTGAGATGTCATATTTACAGCACAGTCTCCGAAAATGTCATTTATATTCTATAAAAGTGTCCATGTTCTGTGCTTTGTTTCCTGGATATATTCAGTAAGAAATAAAAATAGAGTTCACTTTTTCATGCTCAGAAAAACTAATGAAAAACAGGCCACGGCGCCCCTCTTTCATAAAGCGTCAGGGGTAAACTCCCCCAATTTACATAAAAATCAGGTCACCTACTTTTGTGTGAGGAATGTTCCCAGTCTTCACACATTTTATGAGGTGCGAATTTGACACAATTGCAAAGATGGCTTGATAAAGAGCAAACATGCAGCTTCGTTTCACCCGAATAAATCGACTTTTACCGGTTCTGCCGAATCAATGCAAAAACATCTTAATTAAACCCGAGATTATGAGTTCTGAGATTATGAGGGGTAAAACAACATTCACAAGATCATTCAAGTAAAGGAGCTAAAAAAAAAAAAAACAACGGCAGTCTGGTAACCCAAAGGTTGCAGGTTAAAATCTGGTAGGGGTCACACGTGAACCATAAGGATTACCATCACGTCCCAGAGGAAAACACTTAACCCCAGATTGCTATTAGCATTCCAGTGGGTAAACTGTGTCTGCAAAGTGAGAAATGTCCATTGCTGTTCATCCGGACATGAGAGATTTGAGGAACCATATGGAGAAAATATGGATGGATTTTGTAAAAATGCAGCAGATTTTTTCATGTCCCCATCACGTTTCAATACATCAATAATAGGGCTGCAACGATTCTTCGATTCTATTCAAGTATTAGATTTTAAAAAAATACTTGATTGCATTTTGCCCCGTTGAGTAATCGGCAAAATACCGGAAGTGGCGTATTCCACATTTACCCATTTAAAAATCATAATAAAGCATAATACTATTGTGAATTCAAAACGCTACGATTCAGTTAAATGAATATATCTGTTGCTGTTTTAATATATGGACTTATTACCATTTACATACATGTAGGTTAAGTACGTGCGTCTCAGAGTGGCTTCGTTCACAGTAAAAGCTGCTACACAAACTGTTTTCATTTACATCTGTGGAGTGTCTCAAACTCCATCTCTGCATGTTGTTGTGAGTTTGGGTTTATTATAGCGTTCATCTGGGAACGCAACATGCGCTATTTCAACATACTTGTAAGGTAAATCATTTTCAAGAATGATGTATTCAAGAAATTACAGTGGCTGTAGCCTTTCTTCATAAAGAAATGGCCAAATATTAAATATTAAGTGAACATTTGAATTAAAGTCAATGTTAAACAAGGATTAGATCGCAAGTAAAGTGTAAAAACAATCGCCATGCCCTTGGCGTCCTCTGCAGGCATTTGATATAATCTGCGTAATGTTTATTAGCTCTATTGTTTATAATGCATGATGCATTTTAACTGTTTTGTTCAATAAAACCATATGATTACTTGCTTTTGATAATTTATTTGAACTAATTATTATTGCCTCATTACTATTTTATATGTATTTAGTAGGTCTATTTGTACTACTACAAAAAAAAATATTATTATATATATAATCATCAGAATAATTGCCAGATTACTTGATTACCAAAACAATCGTTAGTGACAGCCCTAATTAATAATGTATTCTACTGCTGTTCAAAAGCTTGGGGTCAGTAAGATTTTTAAATAGAAATTAACCATTTTATTCAGCAATTATGCATTAAATTGATCAAAAGTGATAGTAAACACAATTATCATGCTACAAAAATATGTTTTCACACTTTCTGTTTATCAGTGAATCATGGTTTTCACAAAACAATTAAGCAACAAATTTTTTTAACATTCATAATAAGAAGAAATGCTTTTTGAGAAGCAAATCAGTTTATTATAATGATTTCTGAAGGATCATGTGACACTGAAAAGTAAAGTGATGGTGCTGAAAATTCAGCTATGCCATCGCAGGAATAAATTACATCCTAAAATGTATTAAAATAGAAAACATTTACGTTCAATTGTAATAAAATGTCACACTATCACTGTTTTTACTGTATTTTTAATCAAACAAATGGAGCCCTGGTAAGTATAAGAAATTTTAGCAAACCCCAAACTAGTGTCCAAATAATAGATTTTATATTAAATATTATTGTAACACTTTAACTACTTTTAAATATTATTATTTTGTAATCCATTAACTAACATATGCAAATCAATGACATCACCTCCACTGATCATTTTTCTAATCACTTTTGATAGAAAAACAAAAAATCTGATGGATTCTGTGATGTTTTGTGCTAGAACATCCTGAACTGTTTGCTAAAATTACTGAAATTAGTATGATTATATCAAAATTATAATAAAAAAGTAATGAGAAAAAGAAACAAAATGCATTTACTGAGCAATATTTACTATATTTAGCATCCTATTTAGTGTTGCCATTGTGTAATTAATCAAGGAATAATTAATAAAACGTAAAACCACAGAGCATAACCTATGCACAACTTGACTTGACTATCAAATACGTTTCATTCTTCATCTCTGTGAAGTCTTAGATTTGAGAAGTGTACTTCCAAATGCGCATGACTTCATCTCTAATCTCTCTCCTTAGGGAAGATCTTCTTCAAATCTTTCACTCCATTCCTCTGTGCCAGTTCGGTGAATTAATTCCCTCGCTGCGCTCAAACTTCACTAGAACCTTCTGTCTCAGATAAAAATGGATATATAATTAAAAAAATAGAGTTACATAATATTTCACAGGCTTTCCATCGATAAAGGGCAGAAAACAAGTGGTACTGCAAGAAGAAATAACAAATATGGGTAAAATGACCTCTGCACACAATAACGGGGATATTTTAATGACCTCAACTTTCCCTTTCCCTCCTACAGAGAAACAGACGCTGCAGAAGCGACAAGTCTTTAAACAGTGCATTCACTCAAACAGGAAAATTCATTAAACGCCCACAGACGCTGAAAACGGAGCTTAAGATGTAAATGATCATGATCGCCTTTCAGTTAATGATTTCTGTTTGTTCTATGGTCTGTCACGAGGCCAAAAAAGGCCAAAACAAAAGCGCAACAGCAACACAATACATGAGCGTGTATATTAGCGCTGGATGCAAAGCATCATGGGGGTGTTTTCAAACATCAAAGACACATTTGAACATGATGAAACAATAGATAGAACAAATCTGCAGAAAGGTATGATGCTGCTTGACACATCATCTGAATGGCCTTAGTTTGAAAGGAAACTTTTGCATTTCAATACCTCCAATAAAATACATTTACACAGTAAATCTGACCATTATACACACAGCTTTCATTAACATATGTCTTTACTCATATCACTGGCTATTTTTATATTAAACTAGGCACAAACACCTGTTCTCCATTGGTGTTCAGCATGTTGATTGACAAGCTTGTTAAACACAAGTCAAATCAAATGTGCCTACAAACATTTGGTCTACGTTATCAGTAGAGCTCACAAATGAGCCCACAAATTGCAAACGTCAAAGTATGATATAATACTAATGGAGCTACAGAATATGCAAGCAAATGAATCAACATTAGGGAGTATTTCACAGCTCCTTGTTCTGTATGTGGGTGAAACCTGGGGTGGGCTCCATATTTAACTACCTGCTGGCAATTAACACCTGTCTGTGAAGTCATCAATCTTCTAGCCAAACCGCTTGAGTTTGTAATATGCAGTAAACTATGCATCAGGGTTAATATTTAATAGATAGTAGTTCTTCTATTAACTATAAGCTAAACCGCTTGAGTTTGTAATATATAGAAAACATAGGGTTAATATTTAATAGTTAGTAGTTTATTAACTAGAAGCTAAAAATACATTGCACAGGTCAAAATTACTGATTTTTCTTTTATGCCAAAAATCATTAGGATATAAAGTAAAGATCATGTTCCATTAAGATATTTTGTAAATGTCCTACCATAAATATATCAAAACTTAATTTATGATTAGTAATATGCATTGACAACTTTCAAGGCGATTTTCTCAATATTTTTGATTTTTATATTTATAATATATACTGCCTGAGCTTGTAATATCAATAAATGATCCGTGGTAATACTCAGTAGTTAATAGTTAACTAAAACTAAAACCATAAAAAACATATTTGTCAGTTAATATAAAATAAAAGTTATCTGAAAAAAGTAAAATCTATTTAGAATATATATAAGAAACTTCTTATATTTTCAGCTAATTGCCAAGGCAGTAAGTTTAACTTGATGTAGTAAAATAACTAAAAGCAAAACTGAAATAAAAATTAATAATAAATTTTAAAAAAGTAATTAACAATATATTTATTATTAAAAAATAAATCACTACAACTTAAAGGAAAAAAAGGGAAAATAAAAACTAATTTATAATAAGAACTATAATAGTATCTCAGTCAATGGTACTAACACTGCTATAAACATTCATGACATAAATCACATTTTATTTTAAGGTACAATTTTCACTCTTAACTAACTATTAACTACAAACTACTCATTTGCTGCTTATTATTAGTTAGAAAGGTAGTTGTTCAATTTAGGTATGGTAGGATTAAGAGATCAAAAATATGGTCAGAATAAGCACATTAATATGTGCTTTTCAAGCACTAATTACCAGCTAATATGCTAATAATATGCATGCTAGTTAATAGTGAGAGCTGAGCTGTGTTTCTCAAAAGCATAGTTAGCTAAAGTTTGGAATATACTACACAACTTTTAAAACCTGAATAGATTTTTAAAACACTGGGCATCATACATTTACCAACTTTGTAAATAGTGGCAAAACCTGCCATCATACACTACATGACTGAGGATCATACACTAGCAGAGTTTCAAGTTGTTCTGTTCACAACAAACTCACACAGAAACGTGCACCTTGTTGCTAGGAGACGCGTGAGGAATGAAAACAATATGTGACCCTGGACCACAAAACCAGTCATAAGTAGCACAGGTATATTTGTAGCAACAGCCAATAATACATTGTATGGGTCAAAATTTTTCTTTTATGCCAAAAATCATTAGGATATTAAGTAAAGATCATGTTCCATGAAGATATTTTGTAAAAACAGTGTATTCCAGGATTAAGCTGATCCTAGAGACCATTGATTAATTTAGGGTTACGATGCTTTTGGGAAATGCAGTCCTTAAATTAAAGTGTTCCCAAAGTTTGACTTAATGCAATTCAAATGGTGCTAAATCTTTTGTAACCAACTATAATTTAATTAAAAAGTACATAAAAATGATTAGCAGATGCCTGGATCTTGACTACACGTTGCGCATGCTGCATCAGAGACATAAACTCTTTATGAGGACTCCTTAAAAGATGTGACATTTCCCTCTATGAATAATAAAGAGTTTTCGCTGTTTAGGCCAAGATAAAGGTGAACCGCAACAGACAGAGTGATACATTATCACCTAATAAAATCCCTCTGGAAAATCTCTCACTTTGAGAACGTGGAAGATTTAACACTTTAAATAATAGTGTTACGTGCTAGTGGAGAGCTTTCTCACCGGAAGACTTTTGTGAAGTACTAATGCGAGGAAGAAATTAAACCTCCAGAACTAAAATATGAATACGCTCAAGAGTTTCAGGGCAGATTTAAGAAGCGTCTCTTTTCGAACTGTGGAAAATCTCATAATAACCATAAAGAAAAATGCTTCCCGAAGGGGAAAGGATCACATACCTTCAGTGTGAATAGCAGATACATAGGTCCAGTTGTATCTTTTGACGATGTCCACCATTGCTCTGGCCTGTTGGGCGTCGGAGGGCACAACTCTCATAAAGTACTTGTACAAAGACTTATCGCTGAGATCCATACTGGTTGCCGAATACGCAATCTGGGGAATGTTGAAGAGCTGAAGGAGATTCTGAACTTGGATGGCCACAGAGCTGGATCCAGGTCCGATGAGCCCCACAATGGGCTTCTTCCCTTGCATAGGTGTCCCTCCACCTTCGGTTGAACACTTAGACATGCCTTCTTCCTCCTCGGCTGAGACTAGAGTGTCACGGATGAACTCGATGCTCTGCTCCAGAGCCACCGCCGAATGCCAGCAGGAGTCTCTGATCTCGCAGCCCAGCGTGATGTTGGGTAGGATGTGTGGGTCCGCGTTGATGCGGTCCAGGGTGTGCATCATGGCCTCCACCCGCTGGATGCCATACTGCTCGCGTACAGCTCCGCACTTGCGCTCGTGAACCTTGTCGGCCGGCGGCTGATGATGGACGGAGAAGAGAGCCCCGATGATGATGTCTCCGGGAATGTGTGCCAAAACCCGTCGCTCGCTGGCTTGGGCCTTCGCTAAAATGTTTGTAGGACCCAATCTGTCTCCAAGCAGAACAAACACCAGCAAATGTAAAATCCCCATCTCCTCTGCCCTCTCAGATCAGAGTGTCAAATACCAGTAGATCCCTCAGGGCATCTGAAAGAGTCACAAGAAGCAGAAATCTTCAGAACAATATCCCTGGAGATCATCAACCTCCCACTGAATCACAGAGGTGCATATTTGTGAGAGTCGTGATAAGGATGAGCTGTCGCCAGGGCAACGTCTTATTCTAAAGTGTGAGGATTTTTCAGCCTTCCTTTAAATATCTCGAGATCAGGAGGAAAACAAAGTTGAAACGCACATGAAGAAGTTCTGGCGGATCTCAGTAATGAGGGGCATCATTAACAATGACCTGTTAGAAACAAAAGCACGTAAATTTTAAAATATGTATCGATTCAGATTCATGCATTCATTCAGAATCAAAACCTCATTTTCCACAACACCGAGACCCAGAACATAATGATCTTATGCAGATTTGCAGCCAATGAATATTTATATTGCCTCTTTAACCTCTTTTCATTACTGTAAATGAATTATTTAAAAGAAGTTCCACAGTTTAGAGAGATAAATACAGAATCCCCCAGAATGATTTAGGTTATCTACAAGTGAGCCATTAAATCATAAAACTTGTACTGTTTTCTTCAGTTTACAGGGTCTGAGGGCTATATCTCATCATTTCACTTACCATATGTCATGTCAAGAAAGCACTGGAGAGGGATTTGAGGACTGTTTTTGATGTCTAACCACAATTTATAGTACTTTTTGTTGCAACAGACTGATAGAAAGCCACTGTTGAACACAGAACCCCATGTATACTTAATAAGATTGATCTTTTATACTTAGCTGTGCTCAAAAAGCAGACACTATTCATGTTTTTCTATTGATAGGTTGACTGAATTCTGCGATGAATTTTTAAACAGCAGGACTGTATGTTTTCAGTTTCCAGACTCAAAATTGTTGGACAAACTTATAAAGTGCATTCTGTTCAAATGGATTCGTGACAAACCACCAACAGTTAACAGCACAGAGAAATACATACTGCATAAACAGCTTGCTCTGTGTTTCTTTTCTTTTTTTTGTAATGTCACCTTATCTATGTGATTAATTTAAACAAGACGTTAGAGAAATTAGGTACTTTATTAACTGAAAAACGTGGTAAACATAAAAGTTACATGATCCAAGAAGCATTTGCTGCCTGCGCTCTCCGTGGTGCTGAAATACAGTCTGAAGCACCAACCGTAAACCAGTGAATTTGAATATATGAATGGCAAAAATGTGCAAAAACCATTTCATATATCGCCATAACACATACTTAAGAACTTCATAGACAAATACAGCATATGACCGTTCAAATGAACAGAAACGTGACCGTGAACTTAAGCGTGAGGTATTAGACCTCTGCTGAAATTGTGTTAAATACCGTCGTTTATAATAATAAAAACAGCAATGGTAATATAACTTACCGTTCGGTCGTTAATTTGGTCCATTGCTCGTGCTCTCACATCCAAAGAGTCTTTGGGTGTATGAGCGCGTGCGGTGCGCGTTCACTTCAGCGACAACTCTCGCGCGCGTCACGTGACTTTATTTTATTTATTTATTTTTAATATTTACATCTCGTTCTCTCAGTCCATGACGAAGATGAAACCATACGCAAGTAATCTGTTAGTCTGAAAACAAAAAAGTCTAAACATATTTTTAAAATATTTTAGTCAGTAGAAGTTGATCATTTATTTCTGCAAACCCACAAACCTCTACGATTTGTTTTTTAAAACTACAAGGCTATTTCATTTTTATGTGTTGTAGGGTTTAGCCTACCTTTTCATAAACATCTCAACCGATTGGTTGAAGTATTTTTTTTAATTAAAGGCCTGAATGAAAAAGTTGTAAAGGTTCGACAATCTATATTTCACTGACTATAAAACGCTTTTGTTAGGTTTCTTTCCTCTTAAATATTTCTTTTTTTTTTTTTAGGGCTGATGCAGAATTTCTGACCACTTAGTCATACGACCACAGCGCCATCACCTGGTAACTATAAATATTAAATTGTTTATTAAAGATTGTCACCTTTTTGTTTTACACTTTCAATTTCAACATTTAGTCTTACGTTGTCTTCAACAACAAACAAGAAATAACTCATAACTTATAAGATATCATTTAGTTTTATTATTAATTTGACTAATTTGCCCACTATTAAAGTGATTCGCTTTAAAACTAAAACTGATGATACTTTAAGTGAAAAACAGACTTACAAACATTAAAGAGGAAGTTTTGTCGGTTCTAGGTTTGAGTTCAGTCCATCTGACAATGTTTTGCTGCAAAGAAGAAACTTAAACATCTACCTCTCTATTTTACTACAAGTGTAACCCAATTTTTACATATTTATTTGTGCCCTTATTGGGAATTACTGCTATCGATCGCGTTCAAATAACTAGTAATGCTATACAGGCCTACATAAAATATTTAATAGTACAGTATGTAATGCTTGGAAAGATGTTTTTCTGGAGCAAATCCAAGTGAGGCTGTGAATAGCTGTGCTTTCAAACATGTATTATTATTAATAATTTATATGAAGCTTTAAGAAAAAAGATACGCTACCAGTCAAGTTTTTTAACAGTAAGATTTGTAATGTTTTTTTCTTTAAAAAAAAACACGTTTATTTAATTTAAAGTATAGCAAAATCAGTAGAATTCTGAAATATTTTTACTATTTAAAACAACTTTTTTCTATTTGAGTATATTTTTAAAATTTTCATTTCAAAGCTGAATTTTTAGCATCATTATTCCAGTCAGATGATCTTTCAGAAATCATTCTAACATTCTGATTTGCTGCTCAAAAAACATTTATTATTATTATTATTATTATGTTGAAAACAGCAGAGTAGAATTTTCTCAGGTCTCTCTGATGAATAGAAAGTTCAGAAAAACAGCATTTATCTGAAATAGAAATCTTCTGTAAAAGATTTTATACACTATTTATTTCAGATAAATGTTCATCTTTGGATCTATTTTTTCATTAAAGAATAAAAAAAAAGTACTCAGCTATTTAAAATATTGATAATAATGATAACAATAATCACCAAATCAGCATATTAGAATGATTTCTGAAGTATCATGTGACACTGAAGACTGGAGTAATAATGCTGAAAATTTTGATTTGATCACAGGAATAAGTTACATTTCAAACAGAAAGCAGTTATTTTAAATAGTAAAATATTTAACAATATTACTGCTTTTGCTGTATTTTGGATCAAATAAATGCAGGTGTGGCATTTGAGAATTCTTTAAAAAACATTAAAAATCTTACTGTTCAGAAAGTTTTTAACTGATATTGTATGAAGATTTATTTTTGAGTACATTTTATATAAATATTTAGCATATTTTATGTACTTTTTATAAACTGTTTTATAATTTACAAACTTTTATATAAACGTTATGGTATATAAAATATATAAAAGTGATTACAAATTACACAATACAATTAATACAGGCATACATATAGCTCCTCTACATCTTACTATTTCACTATTGGCCTCTAGATGGCAATAACATACTTTTTAATTTTACAGAAAACATCAAAAAAGATAAAAATCATATTTTGTTTAGCTTGTGGCATTAGCTAGGTATCACTTGACTTTATTATTTTACCGTAGTTGTGTGATCCAAAACATAAAACAACATTTTATACACACCAAACAAAGCCCCCAAGTCCTCTGATCTGGTCCGTAGCAAGGGTACAAATTAATATCACCTGATTCTAATTGTGCTGGTCTATTTAATGCTCTTTGTTGCTGATTGCTTGTTATTGCAGTTGAGCCTGACATTGAGAGATTTGTTTTGTATACTAACTCATGCTCTCTGTTCTCTTTTATCACTTATTGTAACGTTTGATCTTAAAACCTCTCGTATAAGTTTGTTAGCATAGATTGGCCTTTGGCTAGCTTCAAAATGCCTACTGAAAATCTGTCTGATAAACGCATGTCCAAATTCAAAAATAAGGGGAAGGAGCCAACGGTGAGCTGTGCATCCACACTGGTTATTTTTTCCCTCTTTCGACTGTTTACTATTTAAAATCTTTTGATGGCTTCACACCCTATATGTGCTTGCAGAAAATGCGTGACCGCAGAATCGCAGAGTGTGTTGAGCTTCGAAAAGCTCATAGGGTTGAAAGTATTTTGAAGAAGAGAAATATTTCCTTGGGAGATGAGGAGCCTTTGTCACCAGAGTATAACACTGACAACGCACAGGTGTTTGCTAGCCAAACCTTTAATTGAAGTCGTTTTTATAGTACTCCCTATTCATTTTGTTCTAACACTCCCGTTTTCATCTTGTTAAGGTCATAACCGCAACGATTCAAGAAATTGTTGCAAATGTGAATAGTGACTGCCCAGAGAAGCAGAGACAAGGTTGTCAAGCAGCTAGGTACAGTCACCAGTCTTAACTGTATCGGTGATCTCAAATCATTTTATGCATTACCAACCTTCAATTTGATGCCTACAGGAAGCTGCTTTCTCGGGAGAGGAACCCTCCCCTGAAGGAGATCGTAGAAGCTGGACTTCTGACTCGCTTTGTGGAGTTTCTAGGAAGGCACGATGACCCCACGCTGCAGTTCGAGGCTGCCTGGTCTCTTACTAATGTTGCCTCTGGCACCTCCTGGCACACACAGCAGGTCGTAGAGCACGGGGCAGTGCCAGCCTTCATTGCCCTGCTAGCTTCACCAATGCTGAACATCAGTGAACAGGCTGTTTGGGCTTTAGGCAACATTGCAGGTGAGGACACTTTGAACTTCATGGGGCTTCTGTGTCCTAAAAGAATGTGGCGGAAGACTCTTGTACTCTGAGGCTGATGATGCACAGGACAACCTTTTGAGCAATTTTGCTGGGCAGTGTGGCTGAGATGTTGAGAATGGGGAATGTGCCCAAACACTTTCTATCAGGATATTTGGATCTGTCGTGGGCCTGGTGTTTCACCTGGTTGCCTGTTGACTGCAACATTGCCCAGAAACTTTGCTCAAAATGCCCAGGGTATCATCACCTTAATCTTACCCCTTTTCTACCAAGGCAGGTCATGTGCTGGTTTAGAGCCCGTTCCTAGTTTCAAATCAGTTCTTTTGTCTTTCGACACCATCTTGGAACCAGGAAAAGTGGTTCATGAGTAGCACCAAAACATTGCTGGTCTAGAAGTAAGAACCACTTGCTTCAGGAGCTGACCAACAAGACCAGGGGTGCCCAAACTTGGGCTTGGAGGGCCGTTGTCCTGCAGAGTTTAGCTCCAACCTCAACTAGACACACCTGAACTAGTTAATCAAGCTGTTACTAGGCATGCTAGAAACTTCCATGGTGTGTTGAGGCAAGTTGAAACCAAACTCTGCAGGACACCAGCCCTCCAGGACTGAGTTTGGGCACTCCTGAACAAGACTAACAGTAACTTTTGACTAGGCTTTTTTTGAAGTGGCAGTAAACATGAACTTGTTGGATTTGCTGTGTTTTGATGCTGCTGCACAATAGTCAACATTTGAAGTGGATCAAAACTTTTCAAAGTTGTTCTAAAACCAAAACAGTACCCGTTCTTTTCTTAGGACAACTTTCAACTTTTATGATCCACTTCAAGTGTTGACTGTAGTTTCGCAAAAGCTGTTGTTGATATTAGGCTTGTTCGGGACGTGTCTGTGCTGCACAGACGGGCCGGTGTTTGGAATCAAAGTACCACGAGCAATTCAAAACCCAAAAGAGTTGTCCACTCTCCAGTCACTCTCGCTGTGCTTTGGTGTCATGCGCTGGTCAGTCTGCACTGTGCCGATGCATCTCAAGCAAGCCTGGTGTTTCTGTTTGGCGCTGTCGTACTAGAGTTACTAGGAAAGATGAGACTCTAGCTAGATCTGGCTCTGTGGTGGCTCTTTAGCTTGTGGAAAAGCACCTGGTTCCTGCTGGTGGAAAAGGGGCCTGTGTGGTGAAACTTGTTCAGAGAGGAACAAAGGATAAAGGTGCAAGTTGTAGTTTTAAGATTAAAAACCACTTGCCAAGGTTGTGTGTGTGTGTGTGTGTGTGTTTTTTTTTTTTTTTTTTTTTTTTTTCTCTCTCCCTTTTAGGTGACGGTCCATCATATCGAGATTCCTTGATTGATTGTGGCGTCATCCCTGCTCTGTTGGCACGGCTCACGCCAGATGCTCCTGTGAGTTTCTTCTGGACACCCCACACCACCTGAGTTGCGAGTGTAAATGCATAATATAACCCACAAAATGTTTTGCAGGTGGGGTACCTTCGCAACCTTACATGGACCCTGTCGAATCTTTGTAGGAACAAGAATCCTTTCCCTCGTTTCAGTGCTGTCCAACAAATGCTCCCCTCCATAATCCAACTACTCCATCATAGTGACAAATCCATCCTGTCTGATGCATGCTGGGCCATTTCGTACCTCACAGATGGACCCAACGAGCGGATTGATGTGGTTATCAAGACTGGAATCCTTCCACGGTTGGTTGAGCTCTTGGGATTTGAGGAACTTGCTGTGGTGGTAAGTACCTTAGTGTTTTGATCTTTTTGGTGTTGAAGTGCTTAAAACGGGGGTGCCCAAACTCAGTCCTGGAGGGCTGGTGTCCTGCAGAGTTTAGCTCCAACTTGCCTGAACACACTTGTCAGGAAGCTTCAAATATGCCTAGTAAGAGCTTAATTAGCTGGTTTAGGTGTCTAATTGGGGTTGGACACCAGCCCTACAGGACCGAGTTTGGGTACCCCTGGCCTAAGAGAAGTTTCTCCAATATGCTCTAGACACCAGCTCTACGTTCGATTGGGAATATCGTGAGTGGCTCAGACCTGCAGACGCAAGCAGCTATTGATGCAGGCGTGTTGAGCGCTTTGCCCCAGCTGATGCGACACCCTAAATCCAGTGTTCAGAAGGAGGCAGCTTGGGCAGTGTCCAACATTGCAGCTGGACCCTGCCAACAGATCCAACAGCTAATCACGTGTGGATTGTTGGCTCCTCTAGTGGATCTCCTAAGGAATGTATGTCGTAACTGATGCCTTTGCTTGCATGTTGAATGTCTTCTGCCCACGCTGAGTTGCCCATAAAATGTTCTGGTTTCGACTTGATTGCATGCTTCTCCTAAAGCTGGGCATAAAATGAGGCCAATTATACAAGCAGTCCCTCTTGGGGCTTCTTGAAATGTAGTTGCATATCTAGTTGGCAAAAGTATATCGTAATGTGCTTTTTCAAATCTTTGAGGTAATTTATATAGAGTGGAGTTTATACTGAATTCGGTCTTGTGCAAGAGTTTCTGACTGTTTCTAATGTTTGCAGTTATATCCTAATTTGACTTTGATTTAGCATCTGTTCACTATTGGGGTTCATAAATTCATAAATTATCTACTTTGCAGACAAACTGGGCAGTGCATCCTCAAAGTCTACCCACTTTTCAGTGTCCATTTGGCCAGAATCTATGTCTCTTTTAGGACACGCTCTCTGCACATCTTCAAATTATTTTGCAGGGAGACTTCAAGACCCAGCGAGAGGCAGTATGGGCAGTGACCAACTACACAAGTGGTGGGACTGTGGACCAAGTTGTTCATCTGGTCAAATGTGGTGCTTTAGAGGCCATCTTAAACTTGCTTCAAGTTAAAGACACAAAGACTGTCCTGGTCATCCTAGATGCCATAAATAACATTTTCTTGGTGAGTCCATTATGTGTGGTTTTAAAGAGAATGTCAAACCCTACTGCAATTCCCAGTGCTTGGTGTTGTGAGGGATATGCTTAAATATTAACTGTGCCTTCTGCAGGCTGCTGAGAAACTTGGGGAGGTGGATAAGCTTTGTTTGTTGGTGGAGGAAGTAGGAGGGCTGGATCGAATCGAGTTCCTTCAAAACCATGAAAACAATGCCGTTTATCGGGCGGCTCAAGCTCTTATTGAGAAGTATTTCAGTGAGGTGGGTACCTCAAGTGATTTTGTTGGGATTGGGGAAGTTTCTTGTCAAATGCTGTTGTAATACAAGTGCAATTTGAACTTTCAAAAAAAATATTTTTTTTTTTTTTTTGGCTAATGTATTTATGTGCTACCCCCATCTGTGTCTCCCCAGGATGGTGAAGATCAGTGCCTGACAACTGAAGCCACAGATGCGAACTTTGTCTTTGGAGCATCTGAGGTCCAAAAGAGATTTGACTTTTGATTTCTTTTATTTATTTAAACTAAATAAAGAGATTTTTGCAGTATGTACTGGCCCATTTCTTTTGCTTTCAGATCTTGGGGCAAGGTGGGTGTTAAAATTTAAACAAAACAAAATATTGCTGTACACACAAGGTTGCACAGTTTGAGGATTGTAGATGCTATCGGAGCCACCTTAAAGTGATAAATCATCAAAAATGGCTAGTTTACTGTATATAGTAGTCAACGTTTGAAGTGGATCAAAACCTTTCAAAGTTGTCCTAAAACCAAAACGATACCCATTCTTGTCTTAGGATGACTTTGTTGAAAATTTTGATCCACTTCAAATGTTGACTACTGTATGTGTACTTGGGGTAGTTTACCTAAAAATGAAGGTCCTGTCATTAATTACATGGTCTCCTGTTCTGAGCCCATGAGACCTTTGTTTAACTTTGAAACTCAAATTTTTAATTTTTTAATCTGAGAGCTTCATCAGTGGTTCAACGGACATGGAAGAGAAATTGTTGAATAGTTATTTGTGTTTTCTTTGCGCACAAAGCATTCACCTTCATAAAATTAAGGTTTAAGGTTGAACCAATGATGTCACATGGACTATAATGATGTCCTTACTACTTTCTGGGCCTTGAATGTGGTAGTTGTGTTGCTGTTTATGCAGGGACCAGCTTTCAAATTTCATCAAATATATCTTAATTTGTGTTCTGAAGATGATCAAAGGTCTTATAAAATTGGAACAACATAATGGTGAGTAATTAATGATAGAATATTAATTTTTGGGTGAGCCATCCCTTTAATCCTTGTCCCATATGAAACAGGAGTATATATGTGTAACAGTTTTTTTGCCATTGTTATAGTTTAAAGATGAGATGTACGTGACTGGTCAAAATTGAACGGATTTCAGGGTAGTGAAATATAATATTGACATTAAAAGGATTGTTCACCCAAAAATGGAAATTCTGTCATTGACTCACTCTGACTCAGGGTTGTTACAACCCTAATTTAGTTTCTGTTGAATATGAGTTTCTTCCCCTTACAGCTTGGTGAATAAATGATAGGATTTTTACTTATGGGTGAACTATCCATTTAACGCATTGCTAATTCATTTAACAGCCAATGATTTACATAAATTAGATTTTTATACTGGAGAAGCTTGGTTTTTGGGGAAAAAAATATAATGGAACTACCTGGCTGTCGCATAGCACTCATTTTGGTAATCTTTCACAAGAAAATGTGTATTTTTACCTTGACATCTCCGCAGGTATGCACTCCTGCACTGGATAAACCAATATTAATTAAGGCAGCTTCAATGACTATTTGCATCAGCCAAAGAACAAAACAAAACAAAGGAATGTGAAAGGCTCCATTTACTAGGACTGCACACATTTTGGTCTGAATCAAAATATTGTATTAGAATAACTTGGTTCTTTGAGCGAGAGCTTTCTCAGAAAAACCCTCTAAGCATGCCCTGTACAATAAATCTATAATGCGACCTTGGACATACATGAAGAGCTTTCAGAATTTACATAACACATTTATGCTTCATTATGTATCAAACCTGAGAACCAAAGAAAAAAAATTGATTCCCACTAATATTCGGAGAATAGTGGTTCTCTTACAGTCTCTTAATTTAATCATCACACTCATCCTCACTGTCAGCATCTTTTTCCTTTTCTTTTTCCTTCGGAGGAGCTGCAGGTGGAAGATCTAGTCGGGCCCATGACATCGGTTCTGCCTTCTTCAACACAACCTCAATTTTGGTAGCCATCATGTTCACAAAACTTTTACTTGCGTCGATTACCTAAAGAGAAAAGCAAAGGGATAAAAGTCTTAGAATTATTAAATAACTCTATGGTTCCTTTGTGTTGTGGTGCTAAAGGATTCAGTAAAGCAAAAAAACTCAAAAAGCACTGATTTTAAAATAGCTAAGGTGTTGTTAGGCATGATGTGTAGTGGAAACTGCCTATTCACTTTAGCTTTAATAAAAGAGTACTTTACAAGTCTATACTTACCCCCCACAAACTGATCTGCTGTTCAAACTCTTTCTCTCCTTCAAATATAATGTGGATTTTGAGCTGCAAGAATAAAAAAAAAAAAACACTGTTTTGCACATTTTAAATTACTTCTATATAATATCTTGCAAATAAATGTAAAATTATACAGTAAAATATTGAGCACAGAAATTAGTGGTAAAAAAAAAAGCAAACCTATGAGACTTTCTATGTAATGTCAGCATAAAATTCAACAGAAGTGACCTTGGTGTCTTACCACAGTACTGTTCCCCTCCACTGAGCTCAGCTCCGGTACAGAATTTTTGGCATAAATGGAAATGATAACCTGACTTCCTGTTTGATGCCAATCAAACCTGCATGGCACAACCTTCTTTCCCTGCGCACACAGAAACGTCATGCGCCATTAAAACAGGATTCACATGTAAATGTATTCAACATTATGGCCTTCAGCAAATTATTTGTTCATTTGGAACTTGGATATAGACCTGCAAAAGGCCAGATTACTCTAACATTTTTTACTGGACAGGATGTGAAAAAACAGAAAGAAATCCAATTAAAGTAATATAGTGCTTTGACTTTTAAATCTCATGGCGGACACTTACTGTATCTTTTTTCTTCCACTGATGCTTTCCTCGGGTACAGCCCTCCTGAGACAGAAACGTGTTGAAGTCTGAGGTTTTCCTCTTACAGCAGCTCCAATATTTCATCCTTTTATGAGGAAGGATAAAAAGAGGGCTTAATTGCTGAGTCCATGGATATATCTGAGATTTCCATTTAAACTTTTCAAGTAGTTTCTAGCAGTTGTATTCAGTTTTGATCGGGTGCTAATTTACCCTTCATGGAAGATAGGTACACCAGCGTGATACAAACACGTCTCATCATCACTGGCTGGTCCGCTGAACGTCTGAAAAACAGAATAATGAGAATCCATTGTTTATAATAGACTAAAGAGACTCAACGTGCCATGGATTCTAATCGGAAAAGCCGGCAAAGAGAACAGTACCTTACTGCAGCCTCCATTCTTACAGGACGTCCCTATCTTAATTTCATCACTATCCTCCTCTATAATACAAGAAAGAGAATAAAATGCATCAGAATAAAAGACAAATATAGAAAAAGTAGGGAAATGGATGGTCGGACTATTCTTACCCTTTATCTCCTGTGCATTTTCCTCAGTTAATTTAAGCTTTTCTAAAGCCTGTTTGAGTGAAGAAGAGATCTTCTGTTGCAGAATGGAGAAAGGTTCATCTGGACTACAAAGACAATAAAAAAGGCTGTTTTCAGTCATTTATCCTTAAGTGGTTGTAACATCAATGTGGGTTTTGGCTGGGTGAAGTGATAATGAGAAGAACTTGTTCTCTATAGTAGATTTAATGCTGCATTACTTTATCTTCTGAACATCGGAACTAATGAGCCAGAAAATACAAATGGGGAAGAACCTGTCCTCTCCAAGTGTGCTTTTACCTTGGTCGCTGAATGGACTCCAGAGGTTTTGGTGCTTGGGTGATGCATTCATTAAACTTGAGCTTCACATCATTCACATTCTTCTCCACAGAGGATATCACTTCTGGTTTAACAGGCTCAGAGGGCTTCTCCTGATTGTGAGGGCCTTTTGTGCAACCCTAAGAGATTCATAAATACAGACAACAGTTTTAAAACTCCATCTATGAAAATGCTCATTCAGTCTCAACACAGAAAAACACTCACAGCAATACTGAGGAAATCTGAAAAGTCAGTTGTTCGTCTCTTACAACAAGACCAACCCTGGGAAGTAATGAAAGACACAGTATAATGAGTTTACCTCTTAGTAACACAACAAAACGGTTAAATTTCACATTAATAAGTAAACTGATCTTCTTGCATGTCCGCACCTTCAATGCATCATGAAACACTGGCACTCCGGGGTGGTATGTGCATGCGTCTATGGACGAGAAAAGATTGATAGTGAAATGTGACGTCAGAAGAATATAGTCACATGTCAGTGTAGATCAAGTTTGTTACTTCAACAACTGCCATCTGTTAACTAAATAATATTTGACGAAATCCGAGCTATTGATTAAGCATCATTCAAACGTTAATGACCAGCATTGTAGATGCCTCACTAAATTAAAATTCTAAACGACATTTAAATAAAGCTAATATGTGACTTTTGAGAGGAAGCCATATTCGGTAATGATACATATAACGTATATCATTAAGCGTTATTAAACACATGAGGTTTTCTTTCGGAATTTGCCCTGCTATCTACCATAGCCATCCGGCTATCGCTCGTTTGTTAAGTCTTACCATCTGAATTCTTGTCAGGATCAAAACGTTGTCCACATCCTTTATTATAACACAGTACAGACATAATGTTTGACAGAAATAAAACGTTTTGTACAACGTGGTCAAGAGGGAATGAGCCGGAGTCTTGACTAGCTTGCTGCTGCTGCTTCCCGTCGTGAGGTCCCTTCCGGAATCTTTCGTGAATTTCCGTAAATGGTCGTGCAGCGCTTCGGCTCCAATCGTCTGTTTTCGGAAAGTCTCGGAATTAGTTAGAATGATGGGATCACGGAGTGAGAAATGGGATGCACCACCTAACGGAGTTGTGAATTAAAAACACAGACAAGGCTGTGCATGAAAATGAGCCTTGTTCAATACTATTTCACGCCGTCACATACAATTAGCTTTTTGTCCCCCGAAAAAAAAATCATGAATGTGTTATTTTTATATTACATGAATGTGTTATTTTTACCTAAATGCGTTTTGAACGATATTTTGTATTGCTTTAAAGGGCGTAAATACATTAATCGAATTGTCTAAGGTTTGTGTGAGATAAGGTTTCGATCTTTTTGTTGCTATGGGACAGCAGCATCAACACCGGTTTCGTTTGCGCATTCACGGGATAACGTGCACTCGTGAGCGCGCTTTAGGAGGTGCGCGCTCCGCTGATTACAGTCAAGTGTGAGTGGCAGTGAGTCCTGTATGGCAAAGAAGTGAAGGATGTAGTTTCACAGAGCGGGCTCTTGGATGTCTGCAGCGCAGAGATTTCTTTCTCCCTAAGACAGAGGTAAGAGCTCATTCACATATTTTGATGCACTAATTGTCGGAGAACAAGTGACTGCTCGGTCTGAGTACCAAACATGTTTTACTAGACTCCACAGCGTTGAAAGTTTCATTTGATTGCAAACGCATTTTAATGGGACCTCGTCCGTATATTTGAGAGATTCGGTTTTGTTGGACAGGATCAAAGTTATTTACTTCAAATGCAATAACAATATAATGCCAAACTGTAGATCACATTTTCTCTTGTTGCTCTTTACTTTCAAGATCATTTACATATTAATTCAGTATTATTTGCTGTGAGTGTGTCACATATGGCTATTAACCCTCATTTGTAGCCTACTCTTCCTTGCTGTTATCAATCTTGCAGTGAGATTGCCATCTAACTGGCTTGTCAGTGTTATGTGAAAGGGAATTACCGAGTCCATTGAGAACAGGGTCAGGTATTTATTTAGTTTTTGACAATTTAATCCAAACCAAGGTCTTCTGAATTAATAAATGCCTTCACATTTATTTGAATGATAGGATATGTCTTTGAGATGAATGCCTCAGATTGAGTTGGTTTACTGCATCTATATCTCTTATTTGCAGGGTAACTGGATGATGGCATGGCTATAAACAGCTGTCCTGGAAGGAGTATGAGGATCTGTCTCTCTGTATTGCTTCTCCACCTGCTTCCTTGTTTGGGGCAACTGCAGGAGCCAGGGTCCTCCTCCTTTCAATTTACCACCTCCATCTACAATGCCACCATTTACGAGAACTCTGCAGCTCGGACATACATTAGAACTGAGGATAAAATGGGGATTTCTCTGTCTAAATCGAGTCGCTTGGACATCAAATATTCCATTGAATCTGGAGACGATGAGGGGCTGTTTCAGGCTGAGGAATTTGTGTTGGGGGACTTTTGCTTTCTCCGCATACGGACTAATGGTGGGAGTGCTGCCATCCTGAACCGCGAAGTGCAGAATAATTACACATTAACGGTGAGGGCTACCGGCAAAGGAGGGCTGGAGGCTTATGTGACAGTTAATGTGCAAATTATGGACATGAATGACCTCCGACCTTTGTTCTCGCCCACTTCATATGCCATTGATATTCCAGAAAGTGCTTTGCTGGGAGCAAGCGTGGCTCAGGTGACCGCCACTGACGCAGACATCGGTTCCAATGGCGAGTTTTATTATTTCTTCAAAGAAGACGTAGAGGAGTTTGCTGTCCACCCAACCAGTGGGGAGGTATCGCTCACAGCCAAGCTAAATGCAGATAAGAAAAGCAGATTTGACCTTGAGGTTTTAGCAGTGGATCGTGGAATGAAGGTTTATGGGAACAGTGGTATTAGCAGTACAGCCAAACTAGTGATGAGCGTTGTGCGTATTAACGAGTTTGCTCCAACGCTGACTGCAGTTGCATGTTACCCTTTAATATCAGACAAAGAGCCAGTTTACGCCATTGTTACTGTTGAAGATTTGGATGAGGGACCCAATGGAGAAATTGAATGGGTTGCCATCATTGCAGGTGACCCACAGGAGCAGTTTGTCCTTGACAGAGCTCCACTTGGAAATGAGTACAAGCTGAAGATGTCTGAACCAGTTAACTGGGATAAGTTTCCTTACGGTTGCAATCTCACTTTTCAAGCCAGAGACCGAGGAACACCACCAAAACTCTCCAACACTCAATCTGTTCAGCTCTTGGTGAAAAAACCAAAGTCTGTGCAGGTGAGTTTCGAAAAGAAGATTTACAAAACCTCAATTATTGAGATTGCACCACCAGGGACCATAATAGAGACTGTGAGGATATCTCCAAGACCGCCAGTCGTCAGCTATGCTTTAAGCCTGACCTTAGATTCAATTTATTTTATCATTAATCCACTCACTGGTGTCATCTCAACAGTTCAACAGTTAACCACATTAAACCAGGAGCTCTTCGATTTAGAGGTGATGGAGACAGTAAGTGGCATGACAACAAATGTGCAAATCACGGTTGAGGATGCTAACGACAATTACCCTGTGTTTACCAGAACATCTTACGAAGCCTCTATCAACGAGAGCGTCCCAATTGGCACCGTCCTTCTCACTGTATCAGCGGTGGATGATGATAAAGGTGATAATGGATGCATAACATACAGCATAGCCAGCCTTCAGTCCCTTCCGTTCATCATCAATCAAAATACAGGAGAGCTGACAACATCCAAAGAACTGGATTTTGAATCATCTTTGGAGACGTACGTGTTCGCCGTCCGAGCCTCAGACTGGGGATCGCCTTATAGACGAGAAAGTGAAGTCAATGTTACAGTACAAGTATTGAACATTAATGACAACCGACCTCTTTTTGAGCGTGTGTCGTGTAAAGGTACGATAGGACGCGATTTTCCTGTGGGCCAGACGATAATCATAATGTCTGCCATTGATATTGATGAGCTTGGGTTGGTTAAATATATGATTCTGTCTGGAAATGAGCAAGATGTCTTCACTCTTAACCCAGACTCGGGGATGTTGTCATTAAAAAGATCACTCTCTGCAATGAGCGTAAAGAATGAACAGTTCAACCTGAAAATAGCTGCGTCAGATGGCGAGCTGCTCTCCGAACCCACCTTTGTAAATATATCACTGGTCAGAGGCAGAATGCCAGCAAGAAGTTTCAATTGTCGAGACACAAAAGTTGCACAGAAGTTAGCTGAGAAGCTTCTGAAAAGAGCCACTGCCATTAGCAAATCCAAAGTGGAGGAAGGCTACACAGATCTATTTTCTGTCAACAGACAGACGCCTCAGTTTGAATCCTTTCCGTCAGACATTGTAGTTCGTGAGGACATGCCCGTGGGAGCCAGTGTCCTTCAAGTGAACACAAATGATGGTGACACGGGCTTCAATGGTCGCGTTCTGCATGCCATATCAGATGGAAACGTTGACAGCTGCTTCAATATTGACATGGAAAGTGGCCTCATATACATCTATCAGCCACTGGACCGTGAACGATCAGATCGGTACCTTCTCAACATAACTGTATATGACTTGGGCCTTCCACAGAGATACAGCTGGAGATTGCTGACAGTTAACGTTGATGATGTGAATGATAACAGCCCAGAATTCTCCCTCGAGAGCTATACTGCCATTATACCAGAGAACGCAGCTATCGGCACAGAAGTGATCCAGGTCACAGCCTCAGATGAAGATCTCGGTCAGAATGGTGAAATCTCATACGCCTTGTTAACAAACACCCCTTTGTTTGGCATTAACAGCGAGACTGGCTCTGTTTATGTGTCTGGTCAGTTGGACAGGGAGTCCACCTCGGATTTCACCCTCAAAATTCAGGCCAAGGATAAGACAGAAAGAGGGAATCAGATGTTTTCAGAGACAACTCTGAGAGTTTACCTCGACGATGTAAATGACTGTGCCCCTGTGTTTATTCCCAGGAGCTACAGTTGCCGTGTGTTGGAGGACCTTCCTACAGGTGCGGTTATAGCTTGGATGCAAACGCAAGACCCTGACCTTGGATCTGGGGGATGGGTGAGATACTCCCTGCCCAATGATTTCAGTGGAACATTTAAGATCCATCCTGAAAGTGGTGCCATTAAGGTGGCAAAAGACTTGGACTATGAGAAGCAGCAATTTTACAATCTCTCGGTGGTTGCAGAGGACTTGGGTTTTCCAGTCAGGCTTCGCTCTGAGTCTTATCTTGAAGTGGAAGTCATTGATGTCAATGAGAACCTCAACGAGCCATATTTCTCAGAATTCGCAGTGAGGGGCACTGTAAAGGAAAACTCTAGGCATGGAACAAGTGTCCTCCAGGTGACTGCTCAAGATGATGACAAGGGCAGAGATGGAGTGATCAGATACTCTATCAAAGCTAGAAGTGGACTTGGAAAGTTCTTGATTGATGAAGAAACAGGTATCTGTAGTTTGATTCTTTGTTTGCCTTTCGGTCGCGCTGTCTCCTATTCTTTGTCTTTTTTGAAAACTAACCAGTCCTGAGTCGATGCTTGCGTACTAAAACAAAACCTGTGAAAATGGTTGTGAATTTTTGCCCTAACATTTTACTGCAGTGTGCTGACGGAATGGTATTAAAAGGTCACAGTGACGTTATTTCTCTTGGCAATGAATTTGTGCTCTGAGTCTACAATTGCCTCTGAAATTGCCGCCACTGGAGAAGACCACTGACCTAGAAAGGTAGGACTTGACCTCTGTGTGGTTTGAAACAGTGTGATTTTCACAGTCTGTGAGTTTTAAAATCTGTGAGATCTGGCATTTGCTGTGAGATCTGATATTTGCAACACTGGAGAAGGGAAAATGCTTAGTTGCTTAGTTACGACTTGTTGTGTGGTGCCAGCTTCACTATTAATTACAACTAATGACTATTGATTAGAGAACTACAACGGGCAGTAGGATGTAACTGTGGTCCTCCATTTACATGTCAGCTAATTAGGCTGAGCCTGTTAATCAGGCCTCTGTTTAAAGTAAGCAAGTGGTGCACGATTGTGCCAGAACCTCAAATGAGCATGGATTTTCCACAGAGAATTGAATGCCCTACCAGCAGCAAAAGACAAGTTGTAGGGGAAGCAGATACATGAGAACAAGAGTTGTCTTTTATCTTCAAAGTAAAACCTCTGGGACAACTAAGGACAGTGGCATCGGCTGAGCATGCCCACTACTGAGATCCATTTAGTAGCCATGTTGCATGGTGTATTATGAGTCCTTGTCGTTGTCGATGGACTTTTGAGTTGCTTGAAAGTGGGCAGTTCATGCGATAGACTTCCAAACATGCAGAAATCAAAGCCTCTTGATCTCGGCCACGAGTTGAGACGTGCTGGGTTGAAGTTGCGTGTATGTAAAGTGATCCCCATATACAAAGTCTCATTGCTCAGATGCAAGAGTGAACTAAAAAGACTGGTGGGATTTATGAAGGCCTTATCGGCAGAGCGCTCTGCTGCTTTGAGCAGGCATTGGTATTCCTGCCCACACTTTGGGAAATAAATCAGAGTGCACTCTCACTCAGACGCCTGTCGAGAAACAAGTTCAGCTCTAATTTGCCTCTGAGATTTGGCCTCTTTTTCTCCAGAGTCAGGTTAAGTCCTTTATGTCAAAATCTCTCAGACACCTGCGCAAAGGGCTGCTTGTGCTGCACATCCCCACACGCTGCACAAGGCTGATGTATTCTGTTTTGCTTTTTGAAAGATAACATATTTTTGGAGCATATGGGAGTCGAGGATCTTTACCACAAGCCCACTTCCTCTCGCAGACTTCTTGAACTTTGATTGTAATTCAGGGGAGATATCAAGGGTTTTCCTTTTGATGCCTGCGTGGCATACAGAGGAAACTTCTCTCAGACCGTAACAAAGATGCAGATTTGGAGTAGAATGAAAGAGACAGGCAAAAGATTTATGTTGAAAGAGAAAAATGCCTCTTCAGCATGTTTAGCCGCAATGCTTGTGAACCCCTGGTAATTCAAGATGCCTGGCATAAAAAGAACTGCCCTTGATCTTGTTTGTAGACATGAAGGATGAGTTGATGGCTTAGTTCTGCTTGATTATGTTCTAAATTCAGGACAAACCATGAATATTTGATTGTTTACATCTTAAAATATGAACTACAATTTTTCTCAGGGAATTTGAAATTAAAATGGTGACATCAGATGCTGTGAATATTGTGAAATTGCATTACGGTGACCGTTTTACTTGCAGCAAAACGACTGCTATTAAACTAAATAGCACATGCCTCAATGTGACTTGCATTTGAAATGGCTATTTTATGTAATTTGCAAGTTCTTAGAGGATAATTGGGGCCTCTTTGTGATATTGCTAACCACAAAACACATAATCATCCTTTTAAGTGTGTTGCAGTTGAAGGACAAGGCACCGATTTCCTGCCTTCTGGCTCTATAAGCGGTCCTTGATGTTTATAATACACACCTGTTGGTTGACTTCCATGAATAATGCTAAATGCTAAAAGCAATGGCTTGTAAAGCTAAAGACGCAGATGGATTTAGTGTTGTTTTCATTGACATGATCAGTGCTTTGAGATTCACAATCAGCTGAAAGCCAATTGCAGCGTGTCAGATCATTTGCATTGCTCTAGTCGCGTTTGCGACAGCAAATTAGTTTCAAATGCTTTACAAAATCAGGCACTTAGTGTAAATCCGTGTCTCTGTAATTTGAGCTGGGACAGGCCTCGTGTTTTGTAGAATTTCTGATCCTTAGCATCAGAACCTGTGGGACTCCATCAAAACAGCCTCAGCTTCAAAGCTAGAATCTTTGAATCAAAACTGTGGAAAACATGTCTGAGTCTGTAGAGTCCTGTTCCAGACAGCACTGAAACCTTGTGTCACTTTTTTATGCCATCTGTCACATTTTCGACACAACTGATGTAGTTTCTTAGTGTGTGAATGTATAGAAGCAGAGCGCTGTGTTTTCAGTGTGATCACTAATTGCTCATGTGACCTATAAATTTGCAAGTTTTTTTTTTTTTTTTTTTTAATACGATGAACTTTTTATTTCTGGACTGAGGTTATATATCTCATTTAAGAGTTTAAAAAGCACACTTCATACATTTTTAACGTCTTAGCGAATTTCAAAGGGTGTTTACTCCTGGAAAGCTCTATGCTAGGACATGCTACATTTCCCATATTCCCTGAGTTGCAAGACGTGGATGTAATAAGAGTACTTTTGGCTGGATTTCAGACTGAATTGCACCCCAATTTACTCCTATTGCAGTATTTAAAAAAAAAATCAAGCATGTTTAAAAGCAGAAGAAACGGCTCATTAGTGAACCTTCTTTTCATCCATCAAATTCACTTTAACTGGAAATATCTAGATTAATTGGTACACTTTTCATTTAACCCTCATTTCTGTTTGGGACTGAAAGACTTCTATTTTTAGCTCCAAATGCTTATCAATTAAGTGCCAGGTTGATACATCTTGACTTTTGCTAATCTTATGAGAACTGATCATAAAGAAACCTTTCAGCTTGATAACCTGCTTTAGATGGACCAATCTTATTTAGTGCCTATCTGAAAGTCTTTATGTCTTAATGTTATTTATGTCCTAAATTAAAGGTTTAATCATTTCTTTCCACTGGGATTTGATTAGTCAAAGGAAGACTGAAGGGTAAAGAGGAGAGGTTAATTTCATTTCAATTTATTATTTTTACACATACACGTTTAGGATCTCTGGGACTTCAGACATACAGTAATACTGGGTTAGAATTTAAAGTTACAAATTGACATACTGCTCTTACTGTTTCTTATATATATATATACTGTTTATATATGTGACCCTGGACCACAAAACGTAACTATTCTAATAATTAGTCTTAATTAACACGGGTATATTTGTAGCAATTGCCAAAAATACATTGTATGGGTCCAAGGCGATTTTCTCAGTATTTATTTTTTTTGTACCCTCAGATTCAGATTTTTTAAATAGTTGTATCTTGGCCAAATATTGTCTTATCCTAATAAACCATACATCAATGGAAAGCTTATTTCATATAAGCTTTCAGATGATGTATAAATCTCAGTTTAAAAAAACTGACCCCTAAGACTGGTTTTGTGGTCCTGGGTCACATATGATATATGAATTTGACCTTTTCACTTCAAAATCATAATTTAAGTTTGAACAAAAATGTATTTACATTTTTAAAAAGTATTTAGGTTTATTTTTTTAACAATACATTTTCAAAAATGTAAGAACTTTGGTAATATCTTTTTTGTGTAATTTAGTGTAATACAGTTGCAATCGAAAGATTGGGAACCCCTTGCAGATTCTGTGAAAATGTGAATAATTTTAACAAAATAAGGGAGATCATACAAAATGCATGTTATTTTTTTATTTAGTACTGTCCTGAGTAAGATATTTTACAAAAAAAAAAGATGTTCATACAGTCCAAAAGCCCAAAATATAGCTGAAATTATTAAAATTACCCCCTTCAAAAGATTGGGAACCCTTGGTTTTTAATATTGTGTTGTTACCTGTATGATCTACTATGACTGTTTTTTATTTTGTGATGGTTGTTCATGAATCCCTTGTTTGTTCTGAACAGTTAAACTGAGCACTGCTCTTCAGAAAAATCCTCCAGGTCCTGCAGATTCTTCAGTTTTCCAGCATCTTTTGCATATTTGAACCGTTTCCAGTGTGACTGTGACTGTATGATTTTGAGATCCATCTTTTCACACAGAACCATTGAGGGACTCAAACACAGCAATTATACATTAACAGCGTATTTCTACTGCAGTGTAGCGAGCTGAGCGGAGCGGAACGTTTTCCATTCATTCCTATGGAAGCTGAGCTTGAACGCTTGCACATTGCATTTACGCTCAACTTCCATAGGAATGAATGGAAAACGCTCGGCTTCGCTCCACTCGCTACGCTGTAGTGGAAATACGGTGTAAGAGCCGGGGGGGGGAAACTCTTGAACAGGATCTTATTTTCTTATTTTGTTGAAATATATATTTTTTTCCATTTAGTACCGCTCTTCAGAAACAACAGAAGATACTTGCATGTTTCCCAGAAGACAAATTAAGTACAACTTACCTTGATCTTCAAATTCAAAAAGTTTTCACCCCCTGGCTCTTTATGCATCGTGTTTCCTTCTGGAGCATCAGTGAATGTTAGAACTTTTTTTTCATAGTTGTGTTTGAGTCCCTCAATTGTCCTCAGTGTGAAAAGATGGACCTCAAAATCATACAGTCACTGCTGGAAAGGCTTCAAATATGCAAAAGATGCGGGAAAAATGAATAATCTGCAGAACCTAGAGGATTGTTATGAAGAAAAGTGCTCAGATTAACTGTTCTGAACAAACAAAGGACTCATGAACAACTATCACAAAACAAAAAACAGTCACAGATCATCCAGGTAACCACACACCATATTAAGAACCAAGGGTTCCCAAACTTTTGAAGGGAGTTATTTTAATAATTTCAGCCGTTTTTTTTGGCTTGTGGACTATATGTAAACATCTTTTATGTAAAATATCTTACTCAGGACAGTACTAAATAAAAAAGTAACGTTGCACTTTGTTTCACAGATTCTGCAAGGGGTTCCTAAACTTTGCACGCAACTGTAAATAAAGTAAAAATTAGATTGTATTGGCACATGAGCAGCTGGCGAATGTGAGGTCAGCAACACGATCATGTAAAACATGAAAGAAACTGTTTATTGTGTTTTAAACTGGTTTTATAATAGAGTGCTGCAGGGGTGACATTTTTGTAGGCCAAAACCCAGAAATGAGTAAGCATTTTAGCACTTCCAATTCCATTGCCCTGAAGCCCTGAAGGGATTTTTGAACGGGTTTTCAGTTAAATGCCAGAAATAAAGTGTGTGGCTAACACAAGCTCAAGATATTTTTACATTCTATCCGATGGCTTAAAATACATTAGTAATACCCCTTGTGGGTTTTTTTTTTAATGATGCATTCACATGGGTCAAAGGTCATAGTTTGGGCATATTTTATGCAAATTGCTACCTGTGGGCAAGCTCACCTCATTATAATCCAGATTAAACATTAGAATGCAGATAAAAGCAAGTATGTGTTTGAATACACCTGTTGTGAATTCATCTGAAATTTTGCATAAGAACATACAAAATATGATCCATAGTGAACAAGGTCACTTTTTAACACAGTGTTTGTCTGCTTCATCTGTATGTTTTGCAGTCTTGTACTCTATTTAGCAAATTGATTAAAAAGTAAAATAAGGTAAACCAGTTTTGTTTTCTTTGAAGGTGTGTATTGTGAATATAGCAGATTTCCTTCAGGCAAACTGACCTGTCACACTGTGTTAGTTCACTGAGCAACCATTCAGTCAGCTTCAGATGTCCCTGTTTAGTTTTCACCCATATCCTTTGTGTCTTTGTCCCCTCGGGTGTCCTACTTCTCAGTGCTTTTAAGGTTTTAGTAAGAATCAGGGACCTGCATGCTGTGTGTGTATTCCTCTTTTTTTCCCAGCTTCTGCGGGATGTGAGGGTCGGAATCCCCTCGGCTGAATCACTTCACGGCCGGGTAGTTTTGTTCTGTGCCATGGTTGACCGATCGACTCATTGCATTGCATTGCACGGCCACAAAATGGGTCATTCTGTCAGCGACGCCCCTTCCTATCAGTGATCGTATTTACATGTGTCCGTGATGCAATGTCGAAGTGCTCCTAATCACAGAATGGCAGAGCCAGCACTTTGGTCAGGAATGATTAGATGTGCTGTGCTGAAGACCTGAAGGTCATACGGTCTCTGAGTGGAGCGCAGTACCCCGCGGTGGGATTCCCAGCCCATCTAAAGTTAGTGGTATGTCCAAGATGTCAGTTCGGATTGGACACCACCAGCTAAAAATCTGTCAGCTCAGCAAACATGTCCCCTGCAAAGTGTAACTGTGTTACACCTAAAGTGCAAACAGCCTGTTTGACACAATGTTACATAGAGGAGACCAGGGCTAGTTGTCAAACTTTTCACTTCAGTGAATTTTTGTTTCATGTTGTCACATATCTCATGTATTGCATCGGGCCCTATGAAATCAGTTTTATTTTTTCCCATGTTCATTTTATTTTTTTCCACTACTCTCGAAAACGGAGAATTTCGAAAAAATGCTGCAGACCCCGTTTTAGTTTGAAAACTCCGGAGTTGCATTTGCTCTGTGTATCCTTCGCGACTGTGTAAACAATAACATCATGCTTATTGTTTTACCCATAGATCTGTATAGGTAGATTCCCCATTCGACCGTTTTAAGCACATAGATGTGTCCGCCATCTAAATAATAGGGAATCTACCTTTACTTATCTATGGTTGTACCTGCATGAATGGTCATGTGACATGCGTTTTCAGTTGTGTAGTGTAGACGGAGATTGTTTCTGAATCACAGTGAAAATGCCAGTGTAGATGACGATTTTCATTTTAAAATGAAAACGCACTAGTGTAAACAGGGTCTCAGTGTTATTTTTGTCAAATTCTGTGTTTTCAATTAATTGTTTGGATTCCATTGTAATTTTATTAAATATGGACCTTTTTTTTTCATTAGTTTTTAAAGAAGTCCACTTCCAAAACAAAGATTCACATATAATGTACTCACCCCCTTGTCATCCAAGATGTTCATGTCTTTCTTTCTTCAGTTGTAAAGAAATTGTTTTTGGAGGAAAACATTTCAGCATTTCTCTATATAATGGACTGATATGGTGCCCCGATTTTCAACTTCCAAAATGCAGTTTAAATGCGTCTTCAAACAATCCCAAATGAGGTTGTAAACAATCCCAGCCAAAAAAAGAAGGGTCTTATATAGCTTAACGATTGGTTATTTTCATAAAAATAATAAAATTAAGATACTTTTTAATGCCAAACGCTCATCTTGTTTTACTCTGCCTGGACTGGTTTTTTTCATGTTCATGACAGTTAGGGTATGTCGAAAAACTCATCTCATGTTCTCCCTCAACTTTGAAATCATCCTATATCACTGTTTTTCCTTTTTTGTTAAGGGTGTTTGATCTTCTTTGCATGTTCACTTTGCAAAGACTGGGTCAGTACTTCTGCAGCAATGTAGGATGATTTAGAAATGATTTTTGAAGTTGAGGGAGAAAATACAAGTTTTTTGACATATCCTAACTGTCTTGAGTCAGACTACACAGAGTTCAGGGAGAGAAAGGCAAGACGAGCATTTTAGATTAAAAAGTATTTAAATTGTATTTTTTTAAATGAAAATAATCGATCGTTTCACTAGATAAGACTCTTCTTCCTCAGCTGGGATCATTTACATCTGCATTTGGGATCGTTTGAAGCCACATTTTTGGAAGTTTAAAGTCGGGGCACCACATCAGTCCAGCAGAAGTACTATCATTACGTTAAGTAAATATTTCTGTCACAGTTTCTTCATGCTAAACTAAACCTTTATTTTGACGGATTGCTTTGAAGGCCTTTATGATAGTTTTTCTCAAAATAAACTGTAAAATGCTCATGAAGTGAATGTCTTACTAGATTACAATCAGATACATTAGAGATTGTTCATGTGTTAATGTACTCATACAGAGGCTAAAAAACACCGTAAGCATCACACGCACTTCAGTATGTGTGTCGTGAACGAAACTGTGCCATTCACACAGAGACAAGCAGGATTATATATTTAAATAGTCTTTTTGCGGCTCATATTCACAAACACTAGTCCTTATCATGGTTTAATTTAAGTGTACTAACCTACTTTGATTTATTCATCCCAAACTTGGCAAATTCTGTGACATAGAGGGTTTGCACTTACGTCACGATTTGGTCAGTTACCCATATTGGCGATACTCTGATGTAAACAACAGCATGGATTGCATGATTAATGTACTACTGAATATGGCCAACCACAAATGCCTTTTGTTCCTCAGACAGTTGTTTGCACTCTTCTCCTTGATTTGTTATACGTTTAGACACTTTTGGCAGTCTGTAGTACTCCAAATGTTATCCCCAGTCCAACCAATTAGTACAGCCCAAAACATGAGAATAATCAACCATTTTCAGCAGTAAGAATCAGCAACATATGTGAGTTTTGTTTGGTTCATTGACATTGTTTACGTTCAGTGCTGCCAGTATGGCCGACTGATGACACGTCGTGAAAATACTATACAGTAAATTCAATTTTTGTGACTGGATTCTGTGATTCTGTCCACGTTTTCCACATCACAGAAATCAGAGTTCTAATTACATTGCAACAGTTTATTTTTTTGAAGAAACAAAAAACATATGTTACATTTTATAAACTAGGGCGAATTGATTTAAAATTATATTGAAATGAATTACAGCTAAATAAGATTAATGAATCACATTGTTCATATATCAATATTTGCTAAAGAAATTATGAGGATTTATTTTATTATAGTAATTACAAAAAAAAAAAACAAAAAAGGCACTAATTATAGACCTAAACATTTGGTTAATTTATTATATATACAGTCAAACTAAAATTATTTAGACACCAGATATAATTTTTGATATTTATTTATTTTGCAGGATACTATAGTTAATTTATATAAGTGAGGTTAGCAAAATAAAGTAAACTGTGACATACAACTGATACAAAGTTGGGACCAAAAATTATTCAGACACTTTGACCTGACCATGTGATTTTTTTTTTTTTTTTTTTTTTTAATTGCAAATTTGACCTTTTTACACCACAGACTTAACAAAATTAAGCATTGCTTGCTACTTGGTCAACAAAGTATTGATAGTCGTGTAAATATTTTCATATTAACAGTTGTCTGAATTTTTGGTTTATTGTAATCTATTACATGTGTTTCTATCAAAGTTATCAGATGAACTTGTTCTGACACAGCGAGTTCTTGTCATATTTTATTACCATTTTTTTTTTAAACTATAGTGAATAAACTGTAAGAAATGTTGAATGTGTCTGAATCAGTTTTGGTTTGACTGTATGTATATATTAGAATTGATCACTAAATTAACATTTTAAATTGACAACCATATTTATTATAATGCATAAATGTATGTCATTTACGTTTTTGAGCTACACAAGCAAATCTACAGGAAATGCTGATGTAGAAAGACCTTAGTGTAAATTTTAGAAAACCTTTTGTGACAGCTAGCCCTTTTGACCTCTATAACACTGCCACATTGAATCATTTTATATGCATCTAATCGTTTCACAATTGAGTTGTGGGCAATAGACTGTAGTCAGCGAACAAACCTCTGCAAAAAAAAAAAAAAAAGCATTTTCTCTGAATTGCTTTAGGTTGGTCTCAGGTATCGTTGACAGTTGAGTAAATTTCCCTGGAGAAAATCTGAAGAAAAATTACACTTTTAGGCAGACCACACCAACTCTGGTTTTGAAACACTCTGTTGATCTGACTCTGGTTTCTGGGAGTGTGTGTCTAAAAACATTAATCTTTCAGCCTCACTCTAATCTCCTCAAAATGTTAGGCACATTACAGTTTAATAAAGTTTGACACCAGAGTTTGACTCATGGTAGGGTTGGGCGCTTTTGATGTGTAGTTGAATCACAAACCAAGTTATGGATAGCTTGAAAAGTGAGTGAATGTTCCCAGCTCACTCAGGCCAGAGTGCTGATAGCGGTTGATGTGTCATAAAAAATGTCATAAAACCTCACAAAGTGTGTGAAGTACTTCTTGTTGAATTCATCAAACAGGTGATCGATATTAAATATGTTTTTCTCTGTTCTTACAGGAATGATTTACACCACTGGCAGCCTGGATTGCGAGACTCAGGATTCATACTGGCTAACGGTGTATGCAACAGACCGTGGCGTAGTGCCGCTTTCTGCCTCTATTGAGGTGTTTATCCAGGTGGAGGATGTCAATGATAATGCACCTTTGACCTCTGAACCCGTCTACCACCCGTACGTGATGGAGAACTCTCCCAAAGATGTATCAGTGGTCCGTATCCAAGCCCAGGACCCTGACGTTACCGCCTCAGATAGCCGTCTCATGTATCGCATCACTGCTGGGAATCCTCAGAACTTCTTTTCCATTGATTCCAACACAGGTAATAAAAAAACTGTCTGAGTGTTTGTTTTCTCTATTAAGAAACAAGAAAACTCATACAATCTTAAATTATATATTAGCTTGTATTTTTCATTACTTTTTCATTATTGAGGCTGCAAATTGATTTAAAATTTTATTTCGGTTAATTACAGTTTAATTGAATCTAATTAAGTTGCATATATCAATATTTGCTGAAAATTATAAGGATTTAAATTATGAAGATCATTTAAAGATGAAAAACAAATTTTTAAATTATAGTCTTAATTAAATGTTTGATGAATTTATCACATTTATTTCTTTGATGTAATCACTGAATTAACATAATACATTTGCTTAAGATTATGCTAATAAATGTATGCAATTTACATTTTATGCAGCTTAAATTTTTAATATACAGTTGAGGTCAAAGTTTACATACACCTTGGAGAATCTGCAAAATGTTAATTTACTACTAATTTACTACTAATGCTTGTTATTTTTTATTTAGTACTGATCTGAATAAGATATTTCACATTGAAGATGTTTTCATATAGTCCACAAGAGAAAATAATAGTTGAATTTATAAAAAAATGAACCTTTTCAAAAGTTTACATACACTTGATTCTTAATACTGTGCTACCTGAGTGATCCACAGCTGTGTTTTTTTTGTTTAGTGATCAAGAAGTAGAAGTAGAATGAGTCCCTTGTTTGTCCTGAACAGTTAAACTGCCTGCTGTTCTTCAAAAAAATCCTTCAGGTCCCACAAATTCTTTGTTTTTTTAGCCTTTTTGTGTATTTGAACCCTTTCCAACAATGACTTTGATTTTAAGATCCGTCTTCTCACACTAAGGACAACTGAGGGACTCGTATGCAACTATTACGGAAGGTTTAAACATTCACTGATGCTTCAGAAGGAAAAGAAATGCATTAAGAGCCAAGGGTGAAAACCTCTGAACAGAATGAAGATGTGTACATTTTTCCTACTTTGCATAAATATCATATTTTTTCATTAAGTACTCCCTTCAAAAGCTACAGAAGATACTTACATGTTTCCCAGAAGACAAAATAAGTTAAATTTAATCTGATCTTCAAATTCAAAAAGTTTTCACCCACTAGCTCTTAATGGATGGTTTTTCCTTCTGAAGCATCTGTGAGCGTTTGAACCTTCTGTAATAGTTGTATATGAGTCCCTTAGTTGTCCTCAGTGTGAAAAGATGGATCTCAAAATCACAGTCTTTGTTGGAAATGGTTCAAATACACAAAAATGCTGAAAAACCAAAGACCTAAAGGATTTTTTAGTTTAACTGTTCAGGACGAAGGAACTCCTGAACAACTATCACAAAAAAACAACAGCTGTGGATCAATCAGGTAACAACACAGCATTAAGAATCAAGTGTATGTAAACTTTTGAACAGGGTAGTTTTTATAAATTCAGCTATTATTTTCTCTTGTGGACTATATGTAAACGCTTTTATGTGAAATATCTTATTCAGGTCAGTACTAAATAAAAAATAACATTTTGTATGATCCCTCTTATTTTGGTAAAATACTTAACATTTTGCAGATTCTGCAAGGTGTATGTAAACTTTTGACCTCAACTGTTCAAATAAAAAATTAGTAATACATATGAGATTATTAATGAATGTGTCATTAACATTTTACCATTTACATTTTTAATATAAAAATACAAATTTACTAATATGTGATTATACTGCATATATTTGTAATTGACATTTTTAATATAAAAACAAACATTTAGTTATACATATGAGATTATACTGCACAAATTTGTCATTTTACATTTTTAATATAAAAATAAATTTAGCAATATGTGAGATTATACCACATGAATTTGTGTCATTAACATTTTTACATACATTTATATTTTGGATTTAAAATCCAAATTTAGTATTATATATGTGATTATACTGAATATTTTTGTAATTTACATTTTTAATATAAAAACAAATATTTAGTCATATATATGAGATTATACTGCACAAACGTCATTTACTTTTTTAATATATATTTGTGAGATTATACTGCATGCATTTGTAGTTTACATTTTTAATAAAACAAAAACAAACATTTAGTGTATATGTAAAATAAATAATAATGTATAAAATAAAAATGTAATGTATTTACGTATGGGATTGTATTGCATGAATTTGTCATTTGCTTTAATATAAAAAATTGTAATATATGAGATTATACTGCATACATTTATATAATTTTCACTTCATCACTTTCACTATCATTTTCAGGAGATAAATAATACATCATAATTTATTTCCCTCTGACTTGTAAACAAATAATCTTTGATTATATTTTCATTTGAAATTTCAGTGCTCCGTCCCCCAGTCCAATCACGTCCACAAATGCTTTCACAAGTACTACTAAACAAACTGAGCAGCACAGGCTGTAATCTGCTCGGTGTCAGGACATTCTAGTGTGAAGTGTTAACACACATGCAGAGTTCTGATCCCATGGCATGCTGGGTGCATGCTGCACTGCTGATTACACCGAGGTGCTGCTTTCCTTGTCATTTGAGAAGTGAGTCATGGGAGCTTATGTATGCAGCTGTAGTCAGTGAATTAATTAAACAAGGTTTGGCTGCCAGCAGGAAAGCTTTTCGTTCTACTATCGGCAAATCCCTCCAAGGCAGCATGTGGCACCACATATTTACACTGGAATACAGAGGTTTAAGCTCAATAAATCTAACTCAATATATATAATGAGATGTGAGCGAGTGTGTGCATGCATTGATATCTAGTGAGCAGAGAGGTAGTAACACTGTATTGCACTCTATACGAACGCCTTTGAAGTGTTCAAGGATGAAATGTATGAAAAACAAAATGTGAAAGGAAATGAAATTATAGTCAAATCAACCCAAAAGTATCAAACCTTGAATGCTTCAGAGTTTGACCCTGGACTGCAGTCACAGATTCTGCTTTAGCTTCAGCCACTGCTGGGAAAAAGCCGTTGTAATTGCTCCCCACTTATCTAGCTCTCTTTTTGTGATTGTCTGTTGAACTCAGCCTAAGTGTTCAGATAAATTGCATTGTGAGCTCTTTTATAAAAACAAATGTGCTGTGACTAAGCCGGCAACCAATTACTGCACCCTGAAAATAGAGAGTGCATGTTTGATTATTAGTTTAGAGCGCTTGCCTCTAATAGAGTCATATCTTATGCGATTTCTTTTCGCTACAACAACATCTTTATACTTCAATGAGCGAAAATCCGTTTCGTACACTTTCCTCGGTGAGCTTCGCTCCCTCGTCGGCTCTGTGAGTTCATAGCTCCTCTAATTTCTCTAATTGAGTCTCTCTGGATGACACACATTAGGGAATACTGTGGATTCCAGCAGTGCAATTCAACCTGTGCCATCAGGAGATCTTTTGTTGCCATGGTTATTTCACAGAGAATCACTGGCTCAGAAAGCACGTACAATAGATTTATGTTAGGTAAATAATGGGAACTTGCGCTAAAACGGTCGCAGTGTTCTTCAAAATGAAGAAATTTGCTGTACGTTTGTACATGGTGTTTATATTTTTTTAAAAGCAGGTTTTCAAAAAATCTCACGTAGCTCTTTGTTCTGTGAAACGGAGAAGAAATGTTCTCTGAAGCTTCAAAAGTATAAGCATAAAAGTATTATAAAAGTCATCCGTATTACTTATGTGCACTGTAGTCCAAGCTCTGGATGAGAAACTGACTCAAATATAAGTTATACATCCTTCAAACTTTACTTTTCATGACTGACGAGATGAGGATGGGTGAATGGAGTATTTGGAGTATTTTCTCCATTTCTTTTAGAGATTTTCAAGCCGCCTTCTCTACAGCTTGTCAGTATGTCCACAGCAGGAATTTGTTGTCAAACCCATAGACCTGCTTAAAATAATTTACCTTCCGACTCCGGCATCCAGATGTCTTGTGCCTTAAGGAAGCATTCATATTCAGGATTGTCTTCCTGTTCTCAATCTCTGCTGTTCTGTCTGCACTGAAGTGTTTTTAAAGCCACCAGGGGTTTGAAAAATAACCCTATGCATTCTCCACATGCCATCTGTGGGTTTACGCCAAAGGCCCTTATGTCGCGAGCTGCTCTTTTTTCCGCAATAAACAAACAGTGTTGTAAATTTATGCACCCTTGCTGACATGTTATTAATCACTGTCGAGTGAAGCGTCTTTCTGTGCTGATTGTCACAGCGCTGTCGTTGCACAATTGTCATGGAAGTTTGTGGCTTCGATTTTATCATTTTTTCAAAATGTTTTTCAGGACTCATCACCACCACGTCAAGGAAACTGGACAGAGAGCAACAAGCAGAGCACTTTCTAGAGGTATTGAATGCTTTACCTGTCAGATTGCACCTTAAAGGAGTAATTTAAGCAAGAAATAAAGAAGTTCAGTTTGGGATAATCCATCTTGATATCGGCATTTTAATATATTTTAAAATGTAATTTATTCCTGTGATGACAAAGCTGAATTTTCAAAGCTGAATTACTCCAGTCTTCAGTGTCACATGATACTTCAGAAATCATTTTAATATGCCGATTTGGTGCTTAGGAAACTAATATGTTAGTATTATCAATGTTGAAAACGGTTCCAAAAAAGGTCCAAAAAAACCTTAAAAGACTTAAAGGAGAAGTCCACTTCCAAAACAAAGATTCACATATAATGTACTCACCCCCTTGTCATCCAAGATATTCATGTCTTTCTTTCTTCAGTCATAAAGAAATTGTTTTTTGAGGAAAACATTTTAGCATTTTTCTCCATATAATGGACTGATATGGTGCCCCGATTTTGAACTTCCAAAATGCAGTTTAAATGCGGCTTCAAACGATCCCAAATACAGTTGTAAACGATCACAGCCAAGGAAGAAAGGGTCTTATCTAGCGAAACGATCTGTTATTTTCATTTAAAAAATACAATTTAAATACTTCTTAATCCCAAACACTCGTCTTGCCTTTCTCTCTCTGAACTCTGTGTATTCTGACTCAAGACAGTTAAGGTATGTCGAAAAGCTCCAATCGTATTTTCTCCCTCAACTTAAAAAATCATTTAAAAATCATCCTACATCGCTGCAGAAGTACCGACCCAGTGTTTGCAAAGTGAACATGCAAAGAAGATCAAACACCCTTAACAAAAAGGTAAAACAGTGATATAGGATGATTTTGAAGTTGAGGGAGAACATGAGATGGGAGTTTTTCAACATACCCTAGCTGTCACGAACCGGAAAAAACAGTCCAGGCACAGTAAGACAAGATGAGCGTTTGACATTTAAAAAATATATAAATTGTATTTTTTTAATGAAAATAACCAATCGTTTCGCTAGACAAGACCCTTCTTCCTCGGCTGGGATTGTTACAACCACATTTGGGATCGTTTGAAGCCGCATTTAAACTACATTTTGGAAGGTCAAAATCGGGGCACCAGTGAAGTCCATTATATGGAGAAAAATGCTTAAATGTTTTCCTCAAAAAACATAATTTCTTAACGACTGAAGAAAGAAAGAAAGACATGAACATCTTGGATGACAAGGGGGTGAGTACATTATATGTGAATCTTTGTTTTGGAAGTAGATGTCTTATTAATCAAAAGCCTGTCTAATTAATTGAGTTTTACAGACTTATTTTTTACCAATCTCTATGTTTTCCATTACTTTTCTGGATTCCATTTTAATTGTTCCATTTCAAATTTTAATAAAAGCATCTCCAATTAATTGATTAAAAATAAAACAGGGCTTAGACTAAGCCAGGATTAGGCCATAGTGCAATTAGGACATTTAAGTAATTTTTATAAGCACGCTTAGAAAAAAACATTACTGGTGTGTACTTGAGACAAAATAAAGACACTGATATATTTTAGGATCAGTCAGTGCAAGTTTCTTTCAGTTAAAACAGCTTAGACTTACATTTTAGTCAAGGACTAGGCTTAAGCCTTGTCTGTGAAACTGAGGTTAATGTATTACTATTTGATTGATTGATTTATTGATTTATACTGTGTATTTACATTTTTCTAATAAATAAATTCTGGTAAATCATATTTCTGGTAAATACTCCTTCAAAAATAATGTTTCGATTATATTTTTATTAGTAGTAGTAGTATCATTACATTAAGTAATGTATTTCTAATTTCTGTTGCAGTTTCTTTAAGTTAACCCAAGCTTTTATTTTGACAAGTTGCTGTGAAAACCTTGAAGTTTCTGTTTGTAGCCTATATGACAAGACAATATTTTTTGCTCTAAAGAGATCAGTATGTGATTAGTAAACAAAACTGTGTGTCTGCTCCATTCATTCATACAAAGATGCGCAGAACATGCAGAATTCATATTTAAATAGTATTTTTGTAGCTTAATATTCACACTAGTCCATATCACATTTTGATTTAAGTGTACTTACCCATTTTTTGATTTATCCATCCAAAAATATACAGTAAATTCAATTTTTATGAGTGGATTCTTTTCCGCGTTTTTGGGCCTTAAATGTGTCAGTTGCATTACTGTCTGTGCAAGGTCGAAAAGCTCTCATATTTCATAAAAAAATATCTTAATTTGTGTTCTGAAGATGAATAAAGGTCTTACGGGTTTGGAACGACATGAGGGTGAGTAATTAATGACAGTTTTCATTTTTGGGTAAATATCTCTTTAAATCCTTTCGTAAGTAATATTGTAATGCTTCAGAACTGAACTGTCCCTTTAAAAGCATCTGCATTGATTCATCGACTCTCAAGGGCAGCTTTATTAGTTCATAAAATGAAGTCATGTAATTCCACAAATAGTCATAAGTGATGAAACCATGATGTAACTAAAGAACTAGGCTAAAATGATTGCCCATCAACAGCCTCAAGTATTTAATTGATTATCATACAGGATACTTATTTATTGATCTGTTTCAGGGACACATTTGTCAGTCCAACAAAATAGAGAGCTGCTACGAGTAACCTAATGAATTCAGTGGGATATAAGGAGAATCAGTTGTAGTATCGAGTGAGGAATGGATTTACACATGCGGGATGTAAACGCAACAGTGTTTCCATGCGCTTTTTTTATTTCTAAAGACTTTTAACAAGGTGTAGTACAGCAAACGACTCATCTGCATTTGCATTATGAGTGACAGAGAGGATAAAGCCAGTGCATGCTTACCATGGACTCTTATTTGACACCAAAACACGTGCAGATGTGCAAATTTTCATACAGTCTGGTGAGCAGCTCTTAAATTACTGATCAGTCAATGAGGGCAGTACAGTAGCGCTGATCAATGGGACGGGTGTGGCTCCCCGTGATCCCTGCTCTACATGGACTGAGCGGAATGAGGGTCATTGATTTTTGTGTTCACTAAATGATGATTCACTCTGCAGCAGGCTTCAAGTTTCAAAGTTCATATCTTACATCTAGCGCCTCAAGGTGCCTGCTTTGACAGCGGTCCAGGCATCAGTGTCTCCAGCGTGTGGTGCTGACGGCGGATGGTGGCCATTAAAGATTTAGTTCGTAGAGGCTTTCATGATCCGCTGCCTGTGACTTTTGCAGTGCAGTAATATGCCCCTGGCCGCTATTTTGTGGCCTCTGTCTGATCAAGTTCTGGGACTCTTCAGTGGAGCTCCATGTAAAAGAGTGAGATCAGATGGCTCATTGCATTATTTTCTAGAGAATACGTCTGTGTTGATGTATTTTTCTATTCATTTATTTTAAAATAAAGGTTGCATAGGGACAGTTTTGTTTATTTTATGTATAGGCTTTTTAGTCTTTTTTTATATCTGGATAACAGAGAGAGATGTGTAGAGTTGCTGTGAGGTGGTTGTGGTGTATGCTGTGGGGTTTCTAGGGTGCTCTAGATAGTTGCTAAATGGTTACTTGCTGGCCCAAGTCAAAAGAGCCCAACCTCAAGGCCCTAGATATGGTTGGAGTTGCTCCTTTAAAGGAGAACTCCACTTCCAGAACAACAATTCACAAATAACTTACTCACCCCGTTGTCATCAAGATGTTCATGTCTTTCTGTCTTCAGTCGTAAGGAAATTATGGTTTTTGAGGAAAACATTTTAGGATTTTTCTTCATATGTAGTTTTTTTCTTCAAAATGTAGTTTAAATGCAGCTTCAAAGGGCTCTAAACGATCCCAGGGTCTTATCTAGCAAACCATTCGCAAATAAAAATTTGTATACTTTTTAAGCACAATAGCTTGTGTAGCACAGGCTCTGGGATGCACGTTTATGACGCTTTGTACTATTGAATCACGTTGAAAGTTTATGCGGAAAGTAGGCGGAACAACAGACCCAGTGTATACAAAGTGGACGCGCAAAGACTAAGAAAGTGCAAGTAAGTCAAACGCTGTTTACAAACAAAAAGGTACAAACGATGTCGGACGATTCTAAAGTTGTAGGAGAAAATAGGATGGAGTTTTTCGCCATTCTCTATGTTTTTTAGCCGGAGTACACAGACAATGAACGTGATTCGTAGTAGTGATGGGAAGTTCGGATCACTTTACCGACTGAATGAATCTTTTTTCGAGTAATTTCGTTCATTTTAGCAAGATATAATTTAAAATGTTACGTGTTACTTCCCTAACACATCTACTGCTTGCACAAATGTTGATTACACTACAAACAAGACAAAACTATAATGCTATAAGAAACAGAAAAGATTAATTCATTGTTTATCTGGGTCTTTAGTCTATGATTAGCTCACCTCACCTCTTATCTGACAAGTTTTCGGGTTTGAGTCATTCGTTCATCACGTGACAGCCCCATAAGATGAACGAACGACTCGAAAAACGCAAAGACTCGAAACAGGTGAACTAATTCCAGTACAGAACCTATGCGCGACTGAACGAATCACTCCCCGAGGTGACTCATTCTTCCCGAGAATTGTTCAAGAACGACCCATAACTAATTCGTAGCGTCGTGGACGCGCATCCCAGAGCCTGTGCTACACAAACTTTTGTGCTTAAAAAGCATAAAAAATTTTATTTTTTGAAAAGATTGACAGATCGTTTTGCTAGGTAAGACGCTTCTTCTGCGGCTGGGATCATTTAGAGCCCTTTAAAGCTGCATTTAAACTACATTTTGGAAGTTCAAAATCGGGGCACCATTCAAGTAGAGCCCGACCGATTTATCGGCAGGCCGATATTATCGGCCGATATTAGGCATTTTCCAAACTATCGGTATCGGCATTTATAATGGCCGATAAATGAATATTTCAAAAATAAAATAAAAACGGACGAAACACACTTCAACCATGTCATGAGTGTTGGCGTTGTATAGTTTGTCCACCAGAGGGCACTCTACACCGTCCCTGTTGGCAACACTCGTGTATAACGCGCCACACATCCTGCAACCTGCTGATCCAGCCAGAGTCGGGCAGAGAGAACCAGTTATCCGCGAGTGAGAGCATCGGTGAAGTGTGTTCATGGTGAATTGGTCACGAGACATACATTGCTTGAATAACAATTAAAAGAACATCCCCATCAGTTCTCTTAACTCAAATAAGCATGACAAAATTCGTGACTATCATGTCCAGTTTTGCTGCTGTTAAATAAGCCGAGAGTGAAGCGGAATTAGCTAGTAATTACGTTACGTTGTTACAGTGTAGTTGACTGACTGTCCTTTTAACTTTTGACAATGAGACTGAAGTATTTCTTTAATAGCGTGACAGTTATAGCAATGAGACGTATCATCTCTCCTTGGCCTGTTATATTGAAAATGTATGTTTTACAATTTGCGGTATGACGTTATCCATTGCTAAATTATGGCTCATCATAGACTAGCTAACCACAAAGCTAGCTAATGCCACTATCAGTGGAAGACCGCTAACGTTAACATTAATGAGCTTGGAAACCACAACGAACTTATTCTGCCTAAATAAAGTAATGATTACTGTATTTATAACTAGCATATCTCTAGTTACAGTCCCTGCAATGTAAAATATAAGTTAGACTTGCGAGGAGTGAACATTTAGACATAGAGAAAAAGTATCAAACGTAGCTTGTGCATAAAAGTTAGCTTTTCTTTTACATGTGTGTAAAATCCAATGACGCCAAGTGTGCGTTGCAGACTGTCATTCAGCTGCAGCATTAACAAGTCACATAATGGATTTAGATCGCTAAATAGTAGGTTTTAGAAGGCAGGCAGCAACTGATGATTGAAAATGGTTTGATGTAGCTTGGTGGAAAGAATTTAAAAAGTGCAGGTAAAAGGATAAGCAAGCTGACATTTGTAATTGTGACAATAAAAGAAACAAGTTTCTTTTTAAAATGCATTATCATATTATGTTAGTTAAAACTCATAAATAACTACAAATAACTAATGTTAGGGAAATCTGTTAATGTTTTGTTGCACGTTTCCTAAATTAAAAAAAATATATATATATATCGGCCGATATATCGGAATATTGGATTTTAAAACCAATAAATATTTGTATCGGTATCGGCTTTCAAAATCCTTTATCGGTCGGGCTCTACATTCAAGTCCATTACATGATAAAAAAATCCTGAAATGTTTTCTTCAAAAACCATAATTTCTTCACGACTGAAGACAGAAAGATATGAACATCTTGGATGACAAGGGGGTGAGTAAATTATTTGTAAATTCTTGTTCTGGAAGTGGAGTCCACCTTTAATGCAAATCTGGGATGTTTTTTTTTTTTTGCCTTTTTGCCTGTTATAATGCTTGTTAAAAAATCAGATGAATTGCTTAACTTGAGCTTTACCTTGAGGATAGTATATTTAAAGGGATAGTTCACCCAGAAATGAAAATTCTGTCATTAATTAATCACCCCCATGTCATTCTAAACCTGTAAGACCTTCGTTCATCTTCAGAACACAGTGAAGATATTTTTGATGAAATCTGAGAGCTTTCTGACCCTGCATAGACGGCAACGCAGCTGACACATTCAAGGCCTAGAAAGGTAGAAAGGACAAGTATTCAAGTATACTTTTTATGCACAAAGAAAACAAAAATAACGACTCTGAGCAGCATCACACATATTTGTTGTGGTACTTTCGTGAACACGTTGAAGACTGACACAAAAGAGAGAAAATTGTTGAATAAAGTCATTATTTTTGTTTTCTTTATGCATAAAAAGTATTCTCGTAGCATTATAGTTGAATCAATGATGGTGTGACATAGTGGTGTAGTTCTACGGAAAAAAGTAGTTTACTAGTACCCAGTTTACTTCTTAAAGTGATTTACAGGGGCTTTTTTTATACCTTTGTAATGCCATTTTTTTTTAAAATAACTTTATTAAAAGCATGTCATCTTTATGTCAAATTCAAAAGTCATATTCATAAGCTTTTCCAAGTTTTCTAATTAAAACAATAGAATAAAAACAAATACAGTTAGAAGAATAAGATACTAATCAAAAGAAATAAATATTAACAAAATTCATTTGCACTACAGAGGTGGCTCAGAACAACACAGGCATGGATGTTTTAAATTCAGAACAATGTTATGAGATTAATGCTTCAAATCTAAAAAATTGAATATAGAAATATTGATTGAAATGATTTAAATAACTGAAATGATACCTTAGTTATGAAACTACAACTGCCAGTAGATGGCGGCAAATCACATATTTTATCATGAATCATTCATTCAACTGATTCGTTTGAACGGCTAATTCATTCAGGAATGAAACAAGTGTCTTTAGGAATGGGTAGCTGACTAACTAGATTTGTTTAAAAATGCACATTCATTCATAAATGAAACAATGCTGTGTTTGAATGAAGATGTGTAGAAGCTTAGCTGTGACTTTGTTTCAAACTATTTTCGTTGATGAAATGGAGCAAAATCAGGCAATACTGTTATAGTCAGTCTTGTTTATTGAATTGTTCAATTTCTAAATCAGATTAACATTTGCAAATTCACTTAATAATCTTTAAAAGCTGTCACTCATTGCAATCTCACAAAGTTCCATTATAATCAACGAAGCTTTCTACATTGTGACTGCTTAATGAATCTCTTATTTGCATAGTGTGTGTGTACCCTTTGTTAAATTGAGAGGATTCATGAGCTTGCATAACTAAGCACTAAACAAAACTGAACAAAAATATGCTTATCGGGTTAGTCACACTTGAGCTTCTAAATATTTTTTCATTGTCGAACGTAGTAGTTTTCAGAACACCGAACGCAAGCGGCATGGAGCAGAGAGCGGATACGTGCAGTAGTCGATGATGAGCTGGAAAATGTAGAATGAAAGAAGTGATAATGCAACAATTACAGCAAAGAATCACGAGTTTCACACAATGGCATGGGACACAGTTAAAGGGACCAACATGACAGTAAATTGCAGACTTGTGAAACAACAAAACAAGTGGGTATACTGAGGGTATGCACAAATATTGATCTTTAGAAGTCATAATACGCAAACAGCCCTGGGCAAAAAGTGAACATACGGCGTGCTGTAAACATGCGTATGGCCCAGACTACACCACTAATTTGAATAATGTCCTTACTATGCTTCCTGGGCCTTAAATGTGTCCGTTGCATTGCTGTCTATGCAGGGTCAGGAAGCTCTTGTATTTCATAAAAAATGTCTTGATTTGTGTTTCGAAAATGATTGAAGGTCTTACAGGTTTGGAATGACATGATCCTATGGAATGAGTTGGAATGACACTATCCCTTTAAGAACAGAAATAAAATACTCTAAAATGTGCAATATGTTGTGGCAGGTGATTGTAGAAAACTTAAAAGGTACTTGTACATAGAATGAGTAGAGAAAGAAACTAGTTCATAAGGATTGGCACGAATTTAATGTTTTTTATGTTTTTGAATGTCACTCATGCTTACCAAGGCTGCATTTATTTGCTAAAAAATGTATAGTAAAACAGCAGTATTGCACAATACTACTACAGTTGACAAAAATATATTTTAAAATGTTATATATTCTTGTAATGTCAAAGCTGAATTTTCAGCATCATTACTCCAGTCTTCAGTGTCACATGGTCCTTCAGAAATCATTTTAATATGCTGCTTAAGAAATATTCTTATTATTATCAATGTTAAAAAATTGCTATTTTTGTGGAAACCATAATATATTTGCATAAAAATTTAATAAAAAGAACTGCATATATTTGAAATAGAAATCTTTTGTGACATTATAAATGTCTTTACAGTCTAATTAGATCAATTTAAATCATTTTTACAACAAAAAACAAAAAAAAAAAAAACAATATTTATTTCGAATAAAATCTGACTAATCCCTAATTTTTGAAGGGCAGTATATCAAATTTGGGTATTATATTACATACATGTATATTTATAACAATTCATAATAAATGAAGGCATGAGTAAATATATATGAAGTGTTTAACAATTTTCAAAATTCATCTTTTTTTCATTGTACATTTCAATTAATCTCAAACTGTAGTTGGGTTATTTTGATATAAAGTAAAAAATAACTAAAAAAATACAGCTAACTAACACAATAAAATATGATAACGTAATTAAAAACATGATTTTCGAAAATTAAAAAAAACCTGAGTTATCTATTTTTGCATATAAACTCTTCATATATACATACATGTCATGATTGTATAAATTAAGAGACAACGAGGAAATGTATGTATATAGGAAAAACTCTATTTGCAGCGTCCTTGACCAGTTAATATTGGATATTGGCACTGAAATGTATGTATACTGCTTGCTTTATCTTCAGAAGCTGTGCATTTTTCACCATAATTTTATTTATATATGTCTATCTAGGTTACAGTTATGGATGGAGGAGGAATCTTCAGGCAGTCCACCGTCTGGGTGATAGTGCACGTTCAAGATGAGAATGACAATACGCCTGAATTCAAAGAGTCTGTGTACCGCATCAGCCTTCCGGAGCGGGACCGCAACAAACGCGGTGATCCTGTCTACAGAGTCTTCGCTTGCGATCGAGATGAAGGGTCCAATGCAGATCTCACGTACAGCATCGTGGATGGAAATGACGACGGCAAATTCGTAATCGATGCCAAGACAGCCATGGTGTCTTCCAGAAAGATGGTAACAGCTGGTGGCTATGATATTCTCACGGTAAAGCATCAGACAGATGGGCACTTCAGTGGGATATTAAAGAAAGTTTGTATTTTTCATGTGCAGCCATAAAGTTTTCAACCTTTTTTACCTCATATTTTCTCAGATAAAAGCCATTGACAATGGAAACCCTCAGAAGTGGTCGACAGCTCGTTTGCATGTTGAATGGATTCGGAAGCCCGTGCCTTCGCCGCTAGCCTTGCGATTTACCGCGGCCGTTTACAACTTCACAGTGGTGGAAAATGCCAAAGTATACGAGTCAGTTGGCGTAGTCTCAGTTTGGCAGACAGAAACTCCTTTATGGTTCGACATCATTGGTGAGCATCAATAATGCAGCAGTTCCAGTCATAAATTAAATCGGGATGCACACCTTAATATCCCTGATATTACTGATGTTAGTGCCTGCTTTGGATGAATCGCTTATGTTGTAGCATTCCTCAGTTGCTTCGGATAAAACCGTGCAGATAAATGAGTAAATGTAAATGTAATTTAAAGAAGTGGACATCTGTGGTAAACCATTCTGACAATGATTTACTTCATTTGCTTGTTGCGTACAGCTCGTCTACATATTTATCATTTGCATCTATATTTTGTACTCATAGTTGGACACCAGAAGATGCATGGATGGTTAAGTTTGTGTACTAAAAATGCAACAAGGGTCATTTTGATCAAACCCTCTCAGCATTTCAGATTTTGCTGAGCATTGCAGATGTCGTCCCACATTGCATGTTTAAATTTAGTTGGAAAACTCCCAAATGCATAAGCGTTTAAAAATAGTTGTTTCTGAATTTGTTTCGCCTAATATGAGCTTTTGACATCAATGTCAGTTTTCTGTTTTCTTTTTCTCTCCGTTCATCTGGATGTGTCTCTGAGAAGGTGGAAGAACGTCCCGGGAGATGTTTTATATCCCACAGAGCTCCTGTGGTGGAAACTGTTCATCTGACAGTGGTAGGCTAACTGTCAGTATTTTGTAGTTATTTTCCTAAGCGTGAAGGGTTGGCTGGTTTATCTGATACTTTTAGATTCTCGCTTTAAAAACTCAATTTGCTGCAGGGCAAACGTGAAGCGCTCAATCCTGTAAACACTTTGAGCGCTGAGATACCTTCCAGACTTTGGGTCTTCTGATCTCACTTAAGTGCAGTGGAAATTGAGTGGAATTGGAACAGATGCATGTTATGCATACTAAAGACGCTCAGAAAGTTTGCCCTTATCCGTCAGAATGGACCTGAATTAATGATTCGAGAATCTGCCGTGAAGAGGCCTGAACTTGACACAGATGTTTGTAGGAGTTGAAGATAAGAGACCCGAGGCTGATGGGAAAGATCCCAACATAAAGCGGATGATGTCTCGAAAGCCGTGAAACTTTGATGAATCACTGTGAAACATAAAAAATGTATTACTCACAGACGTGCCAAACCGCATGACAGTTCGATTGGTACAGTGTTTACCTTGATGCTTTTCTGTTAAACATTTAACTTACCTGACTTTCGTTGGATAAATAAGTGTATTAGGGATGTCACTATTACTTGTTTCTTAAAACTGTCTAGTAACCTGCAAAATACCCGAAGTGGTGCATACCACGGTCGAGAATCCAAGAAACGCAGTATTAGACTGTTTTCCAAGGCTGCATTATATAATAAACCCATTATAAATCATAATAAAGCATAATGCTATTGTGAATTCACAAACGCTGCGATTCTAAATGAATAAATGCGATGTAGGTTTAATATATGCACTTTAATTATTTACATACACATGTAGGTTACGTGCGTGTGTCTCAGAGCAGCTCCGTTCACATTAAAATGTTGCACATTAACTATAATCGTTTACATGTGTGGAGCATCTCAAACTCCATCTCTGCCTATTGCTGTGAGTTTGGGTTTAATATAACATTCATCTGGGAATGCAACGTGCATCATTTTATCTTATTTGTAAGGTAAATCATTTATAAACCTACGCAAACACTGGAGAATACATCAATATCTTTCTCAGTCTTTGTCAATATTTATTTGAACTAATTATTATTGCCTCACTACTATTATATACAGTACCTTGCGAAAGTTTTTTTTTTTTACATTTTATGTTGCTGCCTTATGTTAAACTGCTTTAAATTACTTTTTTTCCACATCAATCTACACTCCATACACCATAATGACAAAGTACAAACAGAATTGTTGCAACTTCGTAAATGTATAAAAAAAAAAATAAAAAAAACGAAACAAGTACATTGCATAAGTATTCAGACCCTTTACTCAGTACTTAGTTGAAGCACCTTTACAGCCTCAAGTTGTTTTGGGTATGATGTGATCAATCTACACTCCATACACCATAATGACAAAGTAAAAACAGAATTGTCACAACTTTGTGAATGAATTAAAAATAAAAAACTGAAACAAATATATTGCACAAGTATTTAGACCCTTAACTCAGTACTCGGTTGAAGCACCGTCCAGCCTCAAGTCGTTTAGGGTATGATGCAACAAGCTTTGCACATCAACATTTAGCAATTATCTGCCATCTTCTCACCTCTTCACCTCTCAAGCTCTGTCAGGTTGATGCACATTTTCAGGTTTCTCCAGAAGTATTTAATTGGGTTCAAGCCCAGGCTCTGGCTGAGCCACTCAAGGACGTTCACAGAGTCGTCTGTAAGCCACTCTTGCTGTGTGCTTAGGGTCATTGCCCTATCTCAATATTTTGGTGCATTGAGCTTTCCTTCTACTTTGAGTCCTTCAGTCCCTGCCACTGAAAAACAGCTCCACAGCATGATGTTGCTATCATCACACTTTACTTTTGGGATGTTTACTTTTGGAATGAGTAGTGCCTGGAATTGAGGTTCATCAGACCAGAGAATCTTGTTTCTGAGGGTCTTTTAGGTGCTTTTTGCAAAGAGAAGAGTATTGAGTCTGGCCACACCATCATAAAGCCCAGTTCAGTGGAGTGTTGCAGTGATGCTTGTCCTTTTGTAAGTTTCTTTTATCTCCATATATGATCATGGAGCTCAACTAGAGTGACCTTCAGCTTCTTGGACACCACTCTAACCAAAAGCCCTTCTCCATTAGTTGCTCAGTTTGGCCAGCAGGCCAGCTCTAGGAATAATCCTGATTGTTCCAGACTTCTTCCATTATGGATAACAGAGGCTACATGAACCTTCAATGCAGCAGAATTTTTTCTGAACTCTTCCCCAGATGTGTGGCTTAACGTAATCCTGTTTCTGAGCTCTACAGGAAGATTTTTTTTTTTTTTTTTACCTCAGGGCTTGGGTTTTGCTCTGATATACATTTTCAGCTGTTAGACCTTTTATTAAGACATGTGCCTTTCCAAATCATACCCATTCAGTTGAATTTGCCACAGGTTAACTTTACTTGTGTTACTAAGTGTAGTAACATCTACAAGCAAGAATGCTCATGAGTAAATTTCAGTGTCCCAGATAAGGGTATGAATACTTATGCAATGGATTCATTTAAGTTTTTTATTTTTGATAAATTTGCAAAGATCTTGAACTATATTTTGCTTTGCCATTATGATGTATGAAGTGTAGATTGATGTGGGAAAAAAAGCTATTTGAAGAAGTTTAACTTAAAGCGGCAACATAAAATTTGAAAAAAGGGGTATGAATACTTTCGCAAGGCACTGTATGTTTTAAGTCATTTTAAAGGCTATTGTTCACTTAGGTCCATTTTTATTACCACAAAAAATTATAATTATCCGATTACTTGATTAATCGTCAGAATAATGGACTGATTTCTCGATTACCAAAATAATCATTAGTGATAACCCTAAAGTGCATGCATAGTGTTTTTTATCACTATTAATTTTTCAGGTCATTCTGATTGTGATTTCTTGGTGTAATAGGTAGCTACGATGGTCCATTTGATATTCAGAGAGGGATGGGGACCATAGTAATAGCCAGACCTCTGGACGCAGAGACGCAATCGCTATACAACATGACAGTACAGGTCACAGATGGGACAAACACCGCTACTACACAGGTATATTTTTAGTTCTACAAGCCTTTCGAAAACTTTTCCTAACAGATGCTACAAGTCTGCTAACTTTGCTAGAAACTAGCAGAGAGAGTATTCCTGGCAGCTGCGGTTGAGGAGAATATCCAAGAGAGAAACGTCTCTAAGATTTTAAGCAGCGTGCCAGCTTTTATCTAATTTTATCAATGCAAGTTTGCTGTGTTAAAAAGAGTTATCTATATAATCTTCCCTGAAAATGTCTTCAGTTATGCCAAGGGCTGCTGAGTATTTCAGTGTCCCAGAAACCCACATTGTATTGTCACTCCAGCATGTGCGTTTTCTGTTTCTTATTTAAGCTGTTTTGACATCAGTGCCTACTGCGACATTGTAGATTACTTATGCATCTATTTAAATGAGATGAATGTGTCTGTGAAAAGCTAAAAATGACTCTGTCTGCCTTATCTACAGATTTATATAAAGGTTTCGGACAGCAATGACAATAGTCCTATTTTCTCTGAGCGTACATATGAAGTCTCGGTGTCTGAGGATACGCCAGCCGACACCGAGGTCTTGCGTGTCCGGGCCAGGGACAAGGATGAACGGGCAAAGTTGAGCTACTCTATTCATGGCAGCGTTGATCCGGCGAGCATGCGGATGTTTAGGATTAATCCTGGTACTGGTGTCATGTACACAGCGGATCGACTGGACTATGAGACCCGCACTCAGCACATCCTTACTATTATGGTGAGAAATAACATTTGTATTATGATTAGAGACCATTTCATGTGTCCTACATAGGGTGACCACCTGGCAATAGGGCTGTTGCGGGACATAGATAGGATTTTGCGGGACAATGTGGGACACGTGTGAAACATACATTTTCTACTGTTATGCTATGTAAATACTGATTACATCCATTGTCATATGCGCTAATCTGTGTTTCTGAGCACGCACATGCAAGCAAGAAAAAGCATGTCTTTTTAATGAGAGTAAAGAGATGCCCCGCATTACAATAATGTGCTCTAGACATTTGTCATTAAAATAACGCCATAGAAACCGCCTCAAATGAACTATTAAAATAAGAAGAAAGTCGCTTCTGAGAAAGCTGCATTGTTTTTTTTGTTTTTTTTAACTGGTTAAAATTAATGGAGAATATCGTGTTTTTCGGTGTGCGCTCGACCATTTCCGTCGGTGGTTCTAGATCACTTGGTGAGGTCCGCAAATCCTTTGTGCAGAAACTATGCTGCAAAAAGAATGAATAAAAATCCATTTTTAAAAAGGCAAAAGAAAGCATGGATGTTTTTCTTAATATGATTGTTAAAAATCAACAGACTGATGAAAATGTGGGACATTTTCTCAGTATGCGACGTACGGGACAAGGGGTGAAAATGCTGTGCGGTCCAACACAAAGCGGGACAGGTGGTCACCCGAGTCCTACGAGGTCTGAAATCACTAATGCTTCACTATTTGCATTTTATAATTTAAGAAGATAACATAAAATTTAAGAAGATAAGGTAAAATTATAAATATTTATTATTTATTTAATTTATTTATTATAAATATTTAAAAATACTAGGGCTGTCAAATGATTAATTGCGATTAATCACATACAAAATGGAAGTTTGAATTTGCCTAATATATATGTGTGTACTGTGTGTAATTATTATGTATATATAAATACAAACACATTCATGTATATATTTACAAGAAATATTTACAAGTATATGTATTTAATATAATGTTTCTAAAATTTATATTATATATAAATCAAATATCTTGCACATAAATAACATATTTCTCTTAAATATATACATTAATTTGTGTGTATTTATATATACAAAATAATTACACACAGTACACGCACATATTTCAGGCAAATGCAAACTTTTATTTTGTATGTGATTATTTGCAATTCATCGTTTGCCAGCCCTAACAAATAAATTAAATATATTATCAACATAATAACTTTATAAATATTTTTTTTAATGGTTCAGAATTACATTTATATTTGTTTCCAATTTTTTGGTTTTCCATTGATTTTTAATCAATGTGGACTCTTAAACCCCACAGTATATATTCTTCACTATGTAAGCCCATTTCCACCACTGAATAACATTTTTTTTTTCTCAGAATTCTCAGAATTACTTGATACAAACTCGCAATTCTGACTTTATAACTCGCAATTGCAACTTTATTTCTATTGCAACTTTATAAAAAGTCGCAATAATTTTTTTACATTTTTTATTCAGTGGCGGAAAAGGGCTTCCATACTTTACAGTATATAGTATTCAGAACTGGGTAGATTGCTTACAATTTCTAGTCCATTACAGATTACATGATGAGAATTGTAGTTAGTAAAGTAATGTAGATTACTCATTTGCATTCCAATTACTTTTTAGATTACTGTTAGATTACTTTTTTACCTAACTTACCATTAAATGTACCATTACCATGTAGTGTATGCACTGATATAAAAAAAGCAAAGACAGAAAATATATTTCATCTGTTGATATCAACATCATGAAGTGCATTAAACATTACGTTAAACCAGGTTTTCCCAAACTGGGCTTAATGTAAGAACTGCAGTGGGTTTGTGAGTTGATTTAAAAAGGTAATAGTTAATGAAATCATTTAGAAAACATAGAATATGTTATTTAAACACTTGAACACTAAAAATAGAAATTATTTGTTGCCTGTTTACCTGTTAACTATGTAGATGTGACCACTAATCAACATTAGAGAACTGAAAAGCATATGAATGTGTGTTAAATTATTAAAAATTTGATTTCCTCCTTTATTGTTTATTGACTTCATCAGCCTCACTGCAGGTACTTAAGGATGTTTTGTCATTACCTCAGTTTAAAATATTATGAAAATATTCAGAGTACTAATTTCATGTCAAACATTTCATATACATATATCATCCGTAATCATTAAGTCTCCACAGGTACTGAACAGGAGATCTTCTGTCATGTCAAAGTGGTTTGGCTGACAAAAATGTTTGGGAATCCCTGCATTACATGAACAAACATTACTACTTTCAGAATCAATAAATTATGAATGATTTACTGCCGTTGTGTGAATAACATGTAATCAGGTAATCCATAAAAAAGTAACTGTAATCTGATTTCGAGCATTATAAAATTAGTTCTTGACTTTTGGAATCTGATTACGTAATCCAAATTACATGTAATCAGTTAATACCCAGCTCTGATGGCATTTTAAATAATCGCAAATATAGTTCAGCATACTAGATTTTATATTTTGACAAGTTACCTTAACATTTTTAACTGTTCCTTTCTGTCTGCTGTCTTTTTTTCTACTTCTTTTTTCTCTTTTTACTTGTTACCTCGCAAATCTTTTCCATGCGAAAACCTCAGGTCTGTTGCCCTGTCTTTCCTCCTCTTTTTTTTTTTTTTTTTAGGTGAAAGACCAAGAATTTCCCTATTATAGAGACCTGGCACGAATTATTGTGACCTTGGAGGATGCCAATGACCAGCCTCCTTTTTTCACTCGCACTATTTATGACAGTACGGTGTTTGAGTCGGCCCCTCCAGGAACGTCAGCTTTGCAAGTGATCGCACTAGACAGAGACTCGGGGAGAAACGGAGAGATAGTTTACTCAATTGATGCAGGTAAACACCGTGTTCTCAGCTCTTGAATTTATTACACTCCCTGATAACATTTCCATTGTTCAGCTGTTTTGAGTAAAACTGATTGTCTTTTTTCGCAGAGTGTGATGCATTGGCTCATTCTTTTAAACTGTCATGAATCTTAAGATTTATCTTTGATGTATCCTTTACCCGACACTCCTCTTTTCATCTTGAACTAACAGGCATGTTTCATTTTTTCCTTTTCGCAGGCAATACTGGTGGCATATTTGGAGTAGATCCACTATCTGGCATCATTTCAGTAGCCAGAGAGCTGGATCTTACGACTGTGGGTTTTTATACCCTAACTGTGAGAGCCACAGATGGAGGTACTCCAGCGTTAAGCAGCACTGCTACTGCTAGGATCACCATCTCTCTGTCTGATTTCTCCAGTCCAAAGTTTGCCCAACAAGAATACCAGGCTGAGATCACTGAGAATGTGTCTATTGGGACTTTTGTCATATTGGTCTGTGCAATTAGCCGAACCACACTGATTTATGACATTATGCAAGGAAATGATGAAAGGAGGTTTAAGATAAACCGTTACACAGGTGTCATCACAACACAAAGAAATTTTGACTTTGAGATGACCTCCTCATACACACTGGTCATCCAAGCCGTAAACATGGCAGGGATTGCCTCCAGTGTCACGGTCTGCATCCAAGTGGTTGATGAAAATGATAATCCTCCAGTTTTTCAGGAGCTCACATATACAGGGACCATCAGTGAGGCAGCTCCCATCAATAGCGTGGTGATAAGTGAGGATGGAAAGCCCCTGGTAATTGAAGCCACAGATGCTGACAAGAATCACAATGCCCTCCTGGTCTTCCAGATTGTGGAGGACACAGCAAAATTCTTCTTTACTGTGGACTCAGGAACAGGCTCTGTCAGGACTATAGCCAAGCTGGACTATGAAACATTCAGTGCTTTTTATTTTTCTGTCAACGTGAGGGACAGTGGCAGGCCTCAGCTGACAGCAGAGAAGCCAGCCAAGGTCCTTATCAGGGTTGTAAACGTCAATGACTCTCCGCCTCAGTTCTCACAAGAAGCTTATGACACTGTTTTGCTTCTTCCAACATATGTTGGGGTTGAAGTTCTGAGAGTAGAAGCCACTGATCCAGACATGACCACTGATCTGATGTATTCCTTGGCCGATAGCAACTTGGAGCATTTCGAAATGGATTCATCATCAGGCATACTCACGGTCAAAAACAATAAACTCTCCAAAGACCGTTATCGCTTCAATGTCAAAGTGACAGACGGGCGGTACTTTTGCACAGCGCTTGTGACGGTGTTAGTCAGGGAGGCTATGGACAGTGGCCTCCTCTTCAGTCAAACCACATACTTCTCCTCTGTACTGGAGAACAGTGTGAACATTACCACCATAGGCATTGTAAATGCTGTCGGAAACCGCTTGAATGAACCCCTAAAGTACACTCTTTTGAATGCAGGGACACGCTTTACAATTCGTCCCACTTCAGGAGTCATTCAAACCACAGGGGTCCCTTTCGATCGAGAACAACAGGAACTGTATGAGCTGGTGGTAGAGGCGAGTAGAGAATATGACCAGCTGCGAGTTGCTAGAGTAACCGTCAGAGTAGAAGTTGAGGATGTTAACGACAATGCCCCTGAATTTCTAGGCCTTCCGTATTATGCAGCTGTGCAGGTAGATGCAGAACCTGGCTCGTCCATCTTTCAGGTGTCTACGACAGATTTGGACAAAGGGATAAATGGCGCTGTATATTACGAGCTTAAGGACGACCATCCACATTTTGAGGTGAACAAGCTCACTGGGGAGCTTACACTTAAAAGAGCTTTTGATGCAGACTTGTCCAATGTTGAATATCCGCTGGTCGTCCTTGCACGTGATGCAGGCTACCCCTCGCTCTTCACTGTTGTCGAGCTTCCAGTTACAGTTGTGAACAAGGCTATGCCTGTGTTTGACAAGTCATTTTATGGCATATCAGTTCGAGAGGATATTGCAGTTTCGACTCCCATATTATGCATAAATGCCACCAGCCCAGAGGGCCAAAACATTATATACACTATCGTGGAAGGAGATCCCTCCTTTCAGTTTGACATTGGCTTTGACAGTGGTGTGATTAGTGTCATATATCCTTTAGACTATGAAACCACACCCTACTACAGGCTAACCATCAGATCTACAGACACTCTCACTGGAGCCAGATCTGAAGTAGATGTGGACATAGTAGTCGTGGATGTAAATGACAATGCCCCTACATTTCGTAATGCATCATACACCACTAGTTTACCAGAAAACTCAATGATCGGGTCTAGCGTGTTACAGCTCTGGGCGACCGATAAGGATTCTGAAAAAAACAGCGTAATTAGCTATCAAATCCTCTCTGATGGATTTAACAGCACTGACTACTTTCACATTGACAGCACTAGTGGACTCGTGCTAACAGCCCGTCTTCTAGACTGTGAACTTACACCAAGCTTCAGCTTTATCGTTAGGGCAACAGACAACGGTTCCCCATCCCAGAGAAGTGAGGTCACGGTCACTGTCTTGGTGAGTGATGTGAATGACAACCCACCATCCTTCAACCAGCCACTTTATGAAGCTTTTGTGAGTGAATTGGCTCCCAGAGGGCACATTGTGACATGTGTCCAAGCTACCGATGCAGACAGCTCAGACGCCGAGAGTTTGAGGTACAGCATACTCTCTGGAGATGAGAAAATGAACTTCATAATAGACTCTCAGACAGGTGTCATTTCCTTGTCCAGCCAGCGCAGACAGGGGATACGTCCAGTGTACAACCTCAATGTTTCTGTATCAGATGGGGTCTTCACCAACACTGCACAGGTCAACATTCGAGTCATGGGGGCCAACCTTTACAGCCCTGTCTTTAGTCAAAGGTTCTACTTGGCGGAGGTCCGCGAGAACACCCCTGCAGGTACCAAAGTCATTCAGGTGCGTGCCACAGATGAGGACTCAGGGATTTTTGGTCAGATCATGTATTCTTTTATCAATGACCTTGGAAAGACTCAGTTTTACATTGGAGCGGATGGCCTGATAACTACAGCTCAGAAACTCGACAGGGAGAATCCAGTAAACAGAGACATTGTGCTAACCGTAATGGCGCTCGATGGTGGAGGAAGAGCATCCTTCTGCACCGTTAGGGTTATTCTTGCTGACGAAAATGATAATGCTCCACGTTTCAGAGCTATGGAGTATAGAGTTAGCATAAAGGCAAACGTACCAATGGGATCGCTGGTGACTCAAATCCAGGCTCAGGACCCAGATTCCGGCGATAATGGCAGGGTTAGCTACTCGCTCTACAGTGAGGCAAGGCTTCCCCTAGTGGATGTGTTGGAGATTGAGCCTGACAGTGGCTGGATGGTCACAAAGGGAAGCATGGCACATCTCAGAGGAACAGTCCTCTCCTTTTTTGTCAAAGCTACTGATGGAGGTGTTCCAGCCAAACATTCCCTTGTGTCTGCGTTTATTCATGTCTTACCACCTGATGCAAATGTACCCTCCTTCACTCAACCCCAGTACTCCTACACAATCCCAGAGGACACACCTGTTGGGACAGTCTTGGGATCTGTGTACCTAAGTCCTGGTCAGGCTGCTTTCTTTTCTGTGGTGAATGGAGAGACTGGGGAGAGTAACCAGGGTGGGACATTTTTGGTTGAGAGGGAAACTGGACTTCTGAGGCTTGTTAGCCCACTTGATTATGAACTCATCAACATTTACCGTTTCAAAGTTGCAGCCACCATGAGACAGGCACTGGTTGAGTCCATGTCTGTAGTGGATGTAGAAGTCAAAGTGCTGGATGTGAATGACAACAAACCTTTATTCGAAACAAGCTCTTATGTGGCCATGGTTATGGAGGGAATGCCTAGGGGTACACGGGTTATCCAAGTACGAGCGCTTGACCCTGATTGGGGCTCTAACGGACAGGTTAATTACAGCCTTGGACCAACCCTAAACCAAGAACAGGACAAAGCTAGCAGGTCTAAATCTGCTGCCGGTGCTATGTTTGTTATTGACAGCAAAACTGGTTGGATTACCACACTCGGTGACCTGAATCATGAGATGTGCCCATCTTACACCTTCAACGTAGTGGCCTCTGATCTAGGTGAGGGTGTCTCACTTTCCTCCACAGCTGTAGTGACTGTTGCAATCGCAGATGTTAATGACAACCCCCCTACCTTCGAGAGGGACTACTACAGAGGTGCTGTGCGAGAGAGTGACCCACTGGGAGAAGTGGTTTCAGTGCTGAGCACTCGTGACGGGGACAGCTCTGATCAGAATCGGCTTGTCAGCTTCCATATCACAGGTGTGTATTAAAATAGGCCACTGGAGGATGATTTATGGCTCATGGAGGCTCTCCGGGAAAGATAATCACATTGAAAGGGTTTAATTTAATGAACTAAGTGTGCAAAAGCTATATGAGTAAAGAGCCATCTGCTTTATATGTCACATTACTTTGTTTAAAGGCCATCTGGGGATGTGAACAGATTGTTAGAATTAAACTCAGTTTATTGTTTCCAATAACTTGGGATATTTTATATACCCTTTCCAAAAGTGTCCCTAAGTGTTCTGGTTCACTTAGCATGCTCTTAGAGTTATTTTGATGTGTGTTAGCACATTTTTAATTTGATGTGTTCAATACAGTTTATGAAACATATGGATTTATTCTACTTAAAGAACTGTAACACCTTACAGAATATAAACACTGTAATGTGTTTATGGAAATGATGGTTTGGTCTCTGTGCAGGCTATCACTAAGTTTTACAAACATGCCCTGCTCATTTATCTCAATTCTGCTGCCATCTTTTTGAGTCAGGAGGAAACCCCAAGGGGGTATTTGCGCTGGCTCCCGTTCAGGGGGAGTGGAAGGTCTTCGTCAAGCGGCCTTTGGACAGAGAGGAGCAGGATCGATACCTGCTCAATATCACAGCCAGCGACGGCCTGTTTGTAACCCGCATAGGCGTGGAGGTCACTGTCATGGATGCCAATGACAACAGCCCCATCTGCAATCAGGTCTGAGCAATTGATTTAGGCTGGCATTTGTCATCTACAGCCCAAGTTAACAACTACCAGGTTTAATGCTTGCATGCTGATGTAAATGACGTTTTGTTATGCAAAAGTATTAAGAATTCAGTAATTTGAATACATTTTCATTATTTTTTAGGCTCAGTATGAGGCTTCATTTCCGGAAGATGTGCCTGTTAATACTGCTATTCTGACAGTTGGAGCAACAGACTTAGACACTGGTGTCAATGCAGAAATTCAGTACTCTCTGTTTGGCATTGGCGTTGAAGATTTTTACATGGATGCAAATACTGGTATTTCTGTACAAACTCTTTTGACATGTGCTTTTATACTTTTGACACTATTCATTTCTCAGTTACTTAAAGGAGTAGTTCACTTTCAGAGCTAAAGTTTACACATAATGTACCCCCTTGTCATCCAAGATGTTCATGTCTTTCTTTCTTCAGTCATAAAGAAATTATGTTTTTTAGGGAAAACATTTCAGGATTTCTCTGCATGTAATGGACTTCTATGGTGCCCCCAAATTTGAACTTCCAAAGTGCAGTTTCAATACAGCTTCAAAGGGCTCTAAACAATCCCAGCCGAGGAAGAAGGGTCTTATCTAGCAAAATGGTTGTTTTTTGTTTTTGTTTTGTTTTTTAATTACAGTTTATATACTTTTTAACCTCAAATGCTCGTCTTGTCTAGCCCTGTTTTTTTCTGGTCATGACAGTTAGGGTATTTCTAAAAACTCCTATCACCTTTTCTCCTTCAGTTTAAAAATCTTCCTATATCGCTGCAGAAGTACCAACCCAGAGTTTACAAAGTCAACATGCATGAATATTAAACACCCTTTACAAAAAGAGGTAAAACAGCGATGTAGGGTGATTTTTGAAGTTAGTGAAGAAAATGAGATGGGAGTTTTTTGACATACCCTAACTGTCTTAAACCGGAATACACAGTACGCATGTGCATGGCAGAACTAGACAAGACAAGCATTTGAGGTTAAAAAGAATATAAATTGTAGTTTAGAAAATAACTGATCGTTTCACTAGATAAGATCTGGGATCGGCTGGGATCGTTTGAACTGCATTTTGGAAGTTCAAATTTGGGGGGCACCATAGAAGTCCATTACAAAGAGAGATATCATGAAATGTTTTCCTCAAAAACATAATTTCTTTACGACTGAAGAAAGAAAAACATGGACATCTTGGATGACAAGTGGGTGAGTACATTACTATTTTTGTTCCTTTGTATCCTTTAAAGGGATAGTTCACCCAAAAATGAAAATTCTATCATTAATTACTCACCCTCATGTTGTTACAAACCTGTAAGACCTTCGTTCATCTTCGGAACACAAATTAAGATATTTCCAATGAAATTTAATAGCTTTCTGGCCCTGCGTAAACAGCAACACAACTGACACGTTCAAGGCCGAGAAAGTTAGTAAAGACATCATTAAAATAGTCCATGTGACAGAAGTGATTCAACTGTAATGTTATGACGCCAAAATTATTTTTGTTTTCTTTGCACACAAAAAGTATTCTCGTAGCTTTATAACATTACGATTGAACCACTGATGTCACATGGTCTATTTTATCGATGTCCTTACTGCTGTCTATGCAGGGTCAGAAAGCTCTCAGATTTCATTAAAAATATCTTAATTTGTGTTGTGAAGATGAACAAAGGTATTACGGGTTTGGAACGACATGAAGGTGAGTAATTAATGACAGAACTTAATTTTTTTCTCTGTTCAGATTTTAAAAGTTGTGTAGTGTATTCCATGTGTTAGTTTATATGAATAAATTGATTATTCTTAAGTTTTCAGAAGTCTTTAATAAAAGTTTGCCCGTTATCTCAGACTGACAGAGAAGTTTAAAGCATCTTTAGATAGATGGCAGTGATTTAGTATTTACTTCACTGACAGCATAAGGCTTGACTGAATGAAACATTTATGACAGAAAAATATTTGGCACTAACATCCATCTCCTATAATATATTTATTCATCTCAGTGAAGATTTTACTTAATGCAGCTCTGGCTCATGGTTCTGAAATCCATCCTTTGAGGCTGGGTACTTTTCTTACGTCTCTCTGTTTTGGTGCCAGGTGAACTGAAGACGGCCTTTCTATTGGACCGTGAGAGAACTGCAGGTTATAAGTTGATAGCACAGGCTACGGATGGAGGAGGGCTGTTCTGTCGATCTGAAATTTCTTTGACCATTCTGGACGTTAATGATAATGCACCATCATTTGCCTTCACACGGTTCATGGCGAGCGTATATGAGAATGCGGCACCCAAGGCCTTGCTCACACGCCTTCGGGCTAATGATCCAGATAAAGGTAAGTATTTCACACGTGTACATTTCGGTTCAGCTTTATGAGTGCATAAGGGCTCCTGTGACTGACGAAAACCTCTTTTTGCTTTCACCACTCCATTTTAAATAGTCCTGCAATGTGTTTTTAAAAACTATAAATATCAGCTCATGAAAAACCCATTATAGTTATTTTTACAAATATCTAAATAATGTTTTAAAATAAGTGTGTCTAGAGTTCCTTTGTCAGAGTTCCTTTTCAGATCATTAAACTTGGAAATATCAACATAGCATGTTTAATGTGTTTTTTATGATAGTCCAAAAATATGCCTTCTCACAGGTCTAAACAGGAAAATTGTATACTCACTTGTTGACTCTGCTGGTGGCGTGTTCTCCGCTGACCCATCCTCTGGTGTGGTGATCCTGGAGAAGCCTCTGGACCGAGAGCTGCAAGACTCGTATCAGATCAGGATCAAGGCTACTGACCGAGCAGGAGGCGAGGGCTCGCTCTCCACCGAGGTGGACCTAACCATCATTGTTCTGGACGTGAACGACAACCCACCTGTGTTTCAAAAGCAAGATTATGCGGTCACAGTGCCTGAAGACGTTACTGTAGGAACCGAAGTGCTGCGCGTCTTCGCCACGAGTAGCGATATCGGAGTGAATTCAGAAATCTACTATAGGTTCTTGTCTGGAAATGAGCTGGGGAAGTTTTCCATTGATGACTCCACAGGCAAGATCTGAAAATGTTTTGCAGTTTTTAGTTAGAATTCTTCTGGGAGCTCACTTGTGACTAATACGGACAAAAGCTTATTGTCACTTAATTTATCGCTCTTTTTCTCACGAATCATTGCAAGAAATGTAAGAAAATCTATTGACTGTAGACAGAACATTATGATTTGATAAATTGTCTGTTAAAACGGCACAATATAAGTGCAGCGAATGGGAAAATTAGTTATGAATGCTCCACAAAACTCCAATAACAGTGCTTAACATGCAGAAAACATGTGAACGGTTACTGGGAGCGCTCTTTGTCTTATAAAAAGATGTGGGCATTCAGTGGAAACCCTAAAATATGGCAGCGTTTTTATAGTTATATCACTTCCCATGCTGACAAAAGCATAAGTGCTTTAGACTAAACCCGTACTTTGAAAGAATTAATCTTTTGAAGGCACAGCTGGGATGTGCTTTCTTGGCTATTGTGCGTGAACTAAATATTCAGGCTTTTAATGCGTCCCGAGGAGCCTTTGTATTGCAAGTTATGTAACTGTGTTGTCTGGCATATTCGTATAAATTAATTGGCTTTACTCTGACTCATATCTTGTGTGATTCCAGGCATCATTTCTGTGGCGGATGATCTTGACTATGAGCTCTGCAAGGATTTTTTCCTCAATGTCGAGGCCTTTGATGGAGGAACGCCTCCCTTGAGAGCCACAACAATAGTGACCATAGAGCTCCTGGACGTTAATGACAACTCGCCTTCATTCAGCGAGGACATCTACAATGTTCTGATCAGCGAGGACGTAGCCATCGGAGAGACGGTCACGAGGGTAAAGTTCTCTCATTAGCCGAGCCACTTCATTGGCATTTAATTAGCCGCAGACATAATTTCAATTTCACAGCTAGCATATAATTAAGTTTATTGCCCGCATAAATCCCCTTAATGAACTTACATTAGTTATTCATTTGTACTGTGTACTTGAGCTGTAATATAATTTACCGCAGGAGGGTGTAATTTGCTTCATGATCCGTATAAATTCTGGGAGTTTTAGCCTCTTTGCTCTCAAATACGCTGGAATTTATAGGTTTGTTATCTGTGTTTGTTATGTGCAGCTGTTCGCAGAGGACCTGGACAGTCAGATCAATGGGCGAATCACTTATTCCATTCTGAAAGGGGACCGTGAAAATCAGTTTTGGATCGACCCCGTCACCGGGCTTTTGAAAGTTAACAAGGCACTGGACAGAGAGACGGTTAGTCCTTGGAATGAGCTCGGTTACAATGCCTAATGAATCTTGACATCCCTGCGCTGTGGATCTTTGAGACACTCTCCTGAGATATTGCATGATTTTGGCCAATTATTTTTAAATCAGCCATAAAGGCTTTAATTAGGCAGTGTAGGGCAGAAATTGAGGCTTTTGAGTGATTGTGGGTGAGCAAACAGTCGTGTCCTTTTTTAAAAAAAAAGACATTTGTTGAGAGTTGAGACATTCTGAACTGTTTTTGCCTGACATTTATCCTCTTGTCTCGGTTGCTTAAGGTCTCCAGCTACTCATTGTCTGTGCAAGCGTTTGACAGCGGGTCACCTGCCAAGTCAACCACTGTGAATGTCAATATTGAGATTGCTGACGTGAACGACAACCCGCCGATCTTCTCTCCTGCTAATGCTTCAGCTGTTATTCAGGTGGGAGCGACAGTTTTAGCTCTTTTTTTTGCAACAATAGACACTGTCACATACTTATATGCAACATGTTATTGTTGCTTGAGAACTATTCACATTATACCTTGAAATATTCACTATATATAATGGTTTTAATGTCGCTTTTTATTATCAAGAATGTGTGTTGTTATGTGATTGTTGTTTTAATTAATAGCATCTCTGATCTCAATAGCAAAAATGGCTTTAGAGTTTGTATGTTTAAAGGAGGAGTCCACTTCCAAAACAAAGATTCACATATAATGTACTCAGCCCCTTGTCATCCAAGATGTTCACGTCTTACTTTCTTCAGTCGTAAAAAAATTGTTTTGTGAGGAAAACATTTCAAGATTTTTCTCCATATAATGGACTGATATGGTGCCCCGATTTTGAACTTCCAAAATGCAGTTTAAATGCGGCTTCAAACGATCCCAAATGTGGTTATAAATGATCCCATCCGAGAAAGAAGGGTCTTATCTAGCGTAACAATACATTTTAATGGAGTTATAGGCATTTGAACGCTTTGGCGCCCCTTTGCGACAGTGAAACGAAAGAAACTTTTTTTTTTTATTGATATTATTGATATTCACTTACTAGAGAATCTTTCTGCACTGGTTCAGTTCCGTTTTGGACGAAAAACCGAGGACTGTACCCGAAAATTTCACCACACTGAAAATCGAATCTGATGCATGAATTTGGAGCCAAGGATACACTGTAAAAAACAATTTGTTGAGTCAACTTAAAATAATTTGTAACCTGGCTGCCTTAAAATTTTAAGTTCAGTCAACTCAAAGAAAGTTTATTCAATTTGAAATGTTAAATTATACTAAGTGACAATTTAGATATTTGAGTTGAATCAACTTAAAATTTTAAGGCAGCTGGGTTACTTACCCATCTGTTAAGTTTAGCAAACACAAATATCTAAGTTGTACAACTTAACATTTTAAGCTGACTAAACTTATTTAGTTCACTGAACTTAAAATTTTAAGGCAGCAGGGTAACATTATTTTAAGCTGACTCAACAAATTTTTTTATTTTTTACAGTGTACCAATGACATTAGTCTTGAGCCTGTGAATGACGGTTTAGGAGTTATGAGCGATTTTGTAGTTTTGATCACTGTAGCGCCCCCGTCAGGCCAATTGGGGCCTTGGTCACGTTGTAGGCGATGTGAGTACTATCATCCCTACAAGTTTCAAGTCTCAACGACTTATGATTTGGTCGGCACAATCAGTTTTACGTGGAGTTTGCTGATTCGTGACCATTCTAACAATTACAATAGCATAGCACTGAAACCCCTAACTATATATTTTATTTGTGAACTTACGTTCAGCTATTTCTTTAATAGTTAAAGGAGAAGTCCACTTTCAGAACAAAAATGTACAGATAATGTACTCACCTATTTGTCATCCAATATGTTCATGTCTTTTTAACCTCAGTCATAAAACAATTGTTTTTTGCGGAAAACATTTTAGCATTTTTCTCCATATAGTGGACTTCAGTGGTGCCTGGAGTTTGTCTTACTCTGCCTGGACTGTTCTTTTTCTGGTTTATGACAGTTAGGGTATGTTGAAAAACTCCCATCTCATGTTCTCCCTCAACTTCGAAATCTTCCTAAATCTGTGTTTTACCTTTTTTGTTAAGGGTGTTTGATCTTCTTTGCTTGTTCACTTTGCAAAGACTGTGTTGGTACCTCTGCAGCGATGTAGGATGATTTGGAAATGATTTTTGAAGTTGAGGGAGAAAATACGATTGGAGTTTTTTGACATACCCTAACTGTCTTGAGTTCAGAATACACAGAGTTCAGGGAGAGAAAGGCAAGACGAGCATTTGAAATGATAAAGTCTTTAAATCATATTTTTTTAAAATGAAAATAACCGATTGTTTCGCTAGATAAGACCCTTCTTCCTTGGCTGGGGTCATTTACAACTGCATTTGGGATCGTTTGAAGCCGCATTTAAACTGCATTTTTGAAAGTTCAAAATCAGGGCACCATATCAGTCCATTATATGGAGAAAAATGCAGAAATGTTTTCCTCAATAAACATAATTTCTTTACGACTGAAGAAAGAAAGACACAAACATTTTGGATGACAAGGGGGTGAGTAAATTATATGTGAATCTTTGTTTTGGAAGTGGACTTCATTTTTTGAGGTCACACTGTGTCGATTCAGAGCTTGAAATGTTCCTAGTATGACATTTTAATGTATTTAAATGCTTTAGTGAAAAATACACTACTGTTTAAAAGTTTAGGGTTGGTAATATTTTTTTTAACGCTTTTGAAAGAAGCCTTTTAGGGTCAAGGATGGATTTATTTGATCAATAATACAGTAAAAAAACATTAAATAAAACATTAATATTATGAACATTTCTGTTTACAGTTTAAAATAACTTTTCTATAAAATAAAAATGATAAAGTATAATTTATTCCTGTGATTGCAAAGCTATATTTTCAGCAACATTAACCCAGTCTTTAGTGTCAGATGATCTTTACGAAATGCTTTTGTTGCTCAAGAAGTATTTATTTATTTACAGTTGTGCTGCTTATTTTCATTTTTTATTGAAAACCATGTTTTTTTTCATGATTCTGTGATAAATAGAATTTAATATATATATATATATATATATATATATATATATATATATATATATATATATATATATATATGTGTGTATATATGTATATCTGAAATAGAAATATTTTGTTTTGCAATATTGTAATTGTCTTTTTGTCACTTTTTATTAATTTAATGCACCCTTGACCAAAAGTATACATTCTTTAAAATATTTAACTTAGAAATAATATTTTATACTTTATATTAATAGTCAAGTCAAGTCAAGTCACCTTTATTTATATACCGCCTTTAACAATACAGAATTGTGACAAGGCGGCTGTGCAGTATTAAATAGGAGACAGTACATCAACAATGCCAAAGGCAACAGTTTAGGTAAACAGTTTAACACTCACATTTTAGGTAAAGGTAGTTAAAACAATAAAATAAAATGCAATATTGTGTTAAGAGAAAGTGTAAAGTAATATACTTTATATTTAAAATCTAATAAAGTAACTGTTTCATTAAATATTTTCCACTATTTTGTTCCTAATAAAAATCTTATTTAAAAAAAAATCGTATTAAAATTTATTTTTTTATTCAACTTTAAATGTATTTAGAAATTCCTTTAAAAAAAATAAAATTACTGTTTGATTAAATATTATTTTATTAAAATAATGTGTGTGTACAGAGAGAGGGAAATATATGCACAGTTCATACAGTTTGACTATTATATAATCAGTAACACTTCACAATAAAGTTAATTAGTTAACTACATTGGTTAACATGAACTAAGAATTAACAATACTTCTACAGCATTTATTAATGCATTATTAAAATCGCAAGTTGTGATTGTTAACATTAGTTAATGCACTGTGAACTAACATAAACAAACAATGAACAACTGTATTTTTATTAACTAACTGTTAGTTAATCTGTAATAGTATTCTATTCTCATAATTGTGCGTATAAATGGAATGTTAAAAATTGTTCCATCCCTTCTTTTCCTTTAGTAAAACTTGCCTTCATTATTTTTCTGTTGCTATATTTTATGTATTGCTCTTTTCATTTAGCATTTACTTGCTGAAAATAAGTGTACTCAAAAAAAAAAAAAAAAAAAAAAAAAAAAAAACTCACCCATTCAAGCCAGTGGGTACAAATACATAAATATTGAGATATATTGTAAATAAGGAGAAAAATATTGAAATACAGTTCCCCTACTTTGTAGTATTACATTTTGGCACGTAACTCATCTCCCTATGGAAATGAATTGTACTGCTTGATGAAAAGAGGTGTGCTGTGACTTATGATCCACCCCTGCCTGGATGATAAAGTGTCTGAGAAATCTCCTAGACTTTACTCTCAAGGAAGTACCTGAATCATATATACAGGTTAGAATGGCATATAAATTTAGGTTTGGCATTCTTGACTAGGGCTAGGAAGTAACCACCAAGCAATTATCTAGGACACATAATACTGAACTCATGCCAACAACCAGGCAACCAACAACAGCGCACTAGCATTGTCGTATCCACATTTGTATGGTCAAGCACCACTCGCATAATGAAAATATGAAAATCTTGTAATTTAGACCTTTTTTTGTGTTGCAAAATTAACATCTTATTCCTTTTTGTTCCCAAGCTGAACAAGCCTGCAGGAACTACCATCCTCACACTATCAGTTTCTGATAAGGATTCTCTTAGAAATGGCGCACCTTTTGAATTTCGCATCGTGTCTGGAAACGAGGGCAATGCTTTCAGTCTGGACCAGAATGGAGAATTACGGACAAGCCGAGTATTTGGTCCTGATGCAACACGAGAGTATACCCTTGAGATACAGGTTAGTGCAACTCCAGAAAACAACTCAAAAGGACACCGTTAGTTAAAAGTGAATTCAGAACTACAAAATTCACATGCGGGTGTTTCTTCAACTATGAGCACTTTTGACCTCTGTCAAACACATTTTTTTTTTAATTAAATGTCTGACTTCTTTGCTTTTCTAAGGCTAATTTCGTAACTCATTTTAAATATACTAAATAAATTATAAATAATTTATATAACATTTACTTTTTACATTATTTGACCAAATTATAATTTTATTAGAAATGACACACAGTAACAATATTATGTTGACAAGTTGAATTGACCTTGATTTTCCTTTTCTAAGTCCCATATTTCTTATCAAGTATGCTTCACTGACACTGTTAATAGTTCATAGAAAATGTTCTTATTTATTTAACTGCTTGTTTAAATTATTTGAATGTAATTAATGTTTTTTTGATCGTTTTTCATATTTTATGACAAAAGCCTGGGTTTAGGCCAAACAACATCTATGTATTATTCATTGGAAAAAAGAATGAATGGATGAATGTATGTATGAATAAATTGACAAAAGGTTCCTACACAACACTTATGTAACTTTCACATAACAGAAAGAGAGTGCACATCTGTTTAAATCAGCCTCTGGAATATAAAGTGGCTGTAGATGAAGAAACGCCCCTGTAGCTTGACATTTCTAAGGGATTGGATTCATTGTTTTAGTTTGATGAAGCTTTAAAATAGAAATGTACAGTGTGCTCTTGTTCTCGTCAACAAGGCGCGTGACTCAGGGAAGCCTCGTCTGTCCTCCACATCCTTTGTGTTTGTGCGTGTCATCGGAGACAGCCTCTTCAAACCTGTGGCCTTCCCACTGGAAATCAACATTGTCATGGCAGCAGATGTGTTTCCTGGCGGGATTATAGGGAAGATCTATGCCACAGACCGAGATGAGAATGATGTTCTGTCTTTCAGTCAGAGATCACAAACAAAGAGCCTTTTCAAAATCAACAGACAGGACGGGAAGATTGTGGCACTAAATGGCCTGGAGCCTGGAAGGTATAATAAGTGCAAAATTAATTTATAAATAATTGTATTTATTCAATTATGGGCCATTTTGGACTGTGGACCTTAACATATATAAACGAAAATCCCTTAAGCTCCCTTTCACACTCTCACTACTTTATTTAAAGGAGAAGTACTTTCTTCAGTCGTACAGAAATTATGTTTCTTGTGGAAAACATTTCAGGAATGTTCTCCATCTAGTGGACTTCTATGGTGCTCCCATGTTTGAACTTCCAAAATGTAGTTTAAATGCAGCTTTAAAGGGCTCTAAATGATCCCAGCCGAGGAAGAAGGATCTTATCCAGCAAAACGATTGGTTGTTTAAAAAAAAACTCCCTCCAACTTTAAAATCATCCTACGTCGTTGCAGAAATTCCGACCCAGTGTTTACAAAGTCAACGTGCAAGGAGGGCAGACACCCTTTCCAAAAAATGGTAAAACAGCGATGTAGGATCATTTTGAAGTTGGATGAGGAAATGAAATGGGAGTTTTTCGACATACCCTAACTGTATTGACCCGGATTACACAGAATTCACATGCACATCGCAGAGCTAGAAAAGATGAGAATTTGAGGTTTAGAGCTCTTTGAAGCTGCACTAAACTACGTTTTGGAAGTTCAAATTCACAGGCAGCATAGAAGTCCATTATATGGAGAACATTCCTGAAATGTTTTCCTTAAGAAACATAATTTCTTTATGACTGAAGAAAGAAAGACGTGGACATTTTGGATGACAAGGGGGTGAGTAAATCATCTGTAAATATTTGGAAGTGAACTTATCCTTTAAATAATTTAGTTTGACAAGTAAAAGTGTCCAACAAGCCCTATTGTTATTTATTTATTTAGTTGTTTGTTTTTTAGTTTTTGCTTTATAGCTAGCATTTATGTTTTCAAAATAAAGAAAACACAATCATTTTCAATCTTACTGCACAACTTATGTAAAATAAAATGTAATAAAAATAAAGAATAAATAATATTCTAGGACAAGCAAAACAATAAAATCTAGACATAAGAAGTGTTTGAAAAATAGCCTAAATAAATTAAGGCATTGTAAACCGTTTCCCAGGCTATTTGTTTAATGTGAACTTGTTCATATAATTATGGAAGCTTAGTTCCACCTTAGAATTTAAAATAAAAAAATATGACTTGAGTTTATATCTAACTAACATTTAACATTTAAAAAAAAAAAAAAAAAAAGATTGTATGATAAATTGTAAATTGTATGATTAAAAAAGGTCACAATTACCTTTTTAAATTTTGTATTCCTTGGCAGAATCAAGCTTGTCACAATTCTCATAATTCAGATTTTTTTTTTTGTCACAATTACAATTTAACAACAGAATTGAGATAAAAAGTTGCAATTACCAATTTTACCTTGTAATTCCATCACGGAAAGAAGCGGTCATACAGGATAAAAATAAATAAATGAATAAATAAATAAATAAATTCTAATATTAATAAACAATAATAAACAATAAATAAAGTGCTGGTAACTTTGAAATGAATGGCATGTCTATTTTGAAATTCTCTCTCTTTTTTTCATCGCAATATATGAATAATATTTCAGATACACTGCCGTTCATAGGTTTAGGATAAGTACGTTTTTTGTTTTTTTTTTTTTTAAAAGAAGTCACTTAGGCTCAACAAGGCTACATTTGTTTGGTCAAGAAAAAACAAACAAACAAAAAAAAAACAAAACAAAACAGAAAAACTGTAAAAATTTTATTACAACTTAAAATAAGAGTTTTCCATTTTAATTTACTTTAGAATACAATTTACTCCTGTGATGCAAAGCTGAATTTTCAGCATCATTACTTCAGTCTTTAAAAAGAAAAGAAAGCATTAAAATTTATGGACCCCAAATTTTTAAACTGAAGGATCATGTGACACTGAAGACTGGAGTAATGATGCTCAAAATTCAGCTTTGATCACAGGAATAAGTACGATTTTAATGTGTATTAAAACATAGAAAACAGTTAATATATATTGTAATAATATTTTACAATATAATTTTTTCTATATTTTTGATCAAATAAATGCAGCTGTGATGAGCTTAAGAAACTTATTTTAAAAACATTAAAAATCTCCCTGATTCCAAACTTTTGAATGGGAACCAGATATATAGAACAATTTCAATACTTTTGTCTCATTATTATGTATTTCTGTATGTATTTTGTGCTTGTGAAGTTAAATATTTTCGTAACTCCTTAATGACCAGTAAATTTTTTGGGTTTCAGATACTCCCTAAACGCTACAGTCAGTGATGGCCGCTTTTCTGTGATGGTGGGCGTTAGCGTCCAAGTGGAGCAAGCCACAGATGAGATGGTACAGAATGCAGTGACTCTACGTCTCCAAGACCTGTCCCCTGAGGATTTTGTAGGTGTGTACATGGAAGAGCTGAAGAAGGTGCTCCGTACCTCACTGATTGGTGATGGAACAGGTGTTATCGACGGACCAGACCCTCTTCACATCCTTGGAGTGCAACCACTGAGTCGCTCCGGTCAGCTGGAGGTGCTCCTTGCCGTGGAGACTCCAGATGGGGGATATATGGGTCCAGGAGAGCTGGCTCTCAAGCTGGAAGAAGCGAAGGGTTTCCTAAAGGGAGCGCTGAGGGTGGTCAGCATCCTGGATCAGAGCTGCTCAGGAGAACTTGAGTGCGGGGAGAGAGTCTGTGAGCTTACTCTCAGTCTCGACCCGATCGGCTTGGTCACCTACACCACCTCCAGAGTGAGCTTTGTGTCTCCACGCTTTAGTAGAAAAGAGATGTGCACGTGTCCAGGTTAGTGCTCTGCTTCTGTTTTAAATGATAAAACTGGTGAAACTGATTCAAATTCATTCCAGGGTTGCCAGCTCTCAATCGTTTGGTGCTTTCAGGCTCTCATGCTAACCTTACTAAATCTCAAGAAAACAAGAAGAAAATGTTAAGTGTGCTTGGCTTGCATTATACTCTTATATTCTTTATTCTGCAAAAGTTATGACTTCAAAGTCAGGCACATATTTCCATTTCAAAAAACAGTCATAAGAGCAAGCAAGTTGCAGCTAACTTCAAACTTCAAATATGTATCAATCAGAGAGAGTGCAACGGAAAAATGATGAGTGATGATTTAGATTAAAGTGGACATCGGATGCTTAATTTCCACAAGTTGGTATGATTCTTTAGGGTCTTTATGAAATGCAAAATATGTTGGTTAAAATTCCTCAATGGTCTTGTAAAACAATACATTTTTCACCTTGTCTCTCAGCCGTTTTTTAAATGATAATGAGGTACTGCTCACTCCGCCCCTCTTTTCCTTTTTGTGTATTCAATGGCGCATTACCATCAAAAACAAAACTAATCCATCCTCTGTGGCTCTGATGTTGGGAGAAAATAGAGACTCTTATGTTCACTTTTACATCCAACTACAAAACACCTGCATTGCTTACGAGACGTCGCAAAATGCCGGACAGCATACAACTGGATAAGGGCGGGAATGTGCTAATACCAGGAATAAGTACATAATACAATATTTATTGCAATGTTTTAAAAATAAAAAGACAAATGAAAACTTGAAAAAAATAAATTCTTCTATCTAATGCACTTTGAGAGTTTAAAATTAAGAGCTCCAACACATGTTCTAAATGAAGAAAACCTAAGTCAGAAAAAAGACACTGAATTGACTTGTACCTGAACTTTAAAATAGGGTGACCAGACGTCCCCGTTTGAGCTGTCCCGGAAATGTCTCAGTTTTACAGCATGCTCAAAACAACACGCTCAAAATGCACAATTTTTGATGGGGTTCCTCTGGTAAAATTAGCATTCTAGGGACTAAATATTACGTTATTGGGGTCACTTCAACCCACGGAAATAGTATGAATGTAGCCCACTTGGCAACACAGGTCATGGTGCTCAGAAAATCTAAACGGCTTGATAATTGAGACTCTTTATTTTTTTGGGGAATTAAAAAATGGAGTGATTTGATTTTGATCATTGTGGGGTGGTTGTGTCCACACACTGCTAAGACATGTCTTTAAATGTTATAAATTTCACCAGATATTTGTAGTTGAACATCAAATTTACATAATTTATGTAAGAATGTATGTTTAATAGGAACAGTAACCATAATGCAGTCTTAATGATGTGTTATGGTCATTTTGACCTGGAGAGTATTTTCTTTTTCCTGAAATTGCTAGTTAATGTTGCATTAGACTAAAACCTACTGACTTTGCTCATACAAGGTACAACAACTTCACAAATTTGTTTTTTGGTAATTATTTGTACTTTTTTTTGAGGATTTTTCCCCCTACCTTGTTACATTTGTGGTGGCATACAAAAATTGCTGTTGCATCAGTTTTTCAGTAAATATTGCCAAAATTATTTGCAAATGATGTTTTTTTTTCCACTCAAAATCTGAGGTGCATAAGTTCAGAGCAATAAGGACTATGACCATACACATACAAATACAAAACCTGTTTTACAAAAGAAAACAAGATGACAAAAAGATTGAATCCAATATGTGATGATAATATGGCATAATGAGAGATTTTCAAGCAAGTTTTAAAAGGGAGATTTTTGATTAGGAGTGCCCGTGTAGCGTATGTAAAGGATTTTCAGCACAGCACAAGGTTCAATAAATTATTATTATTATTATTAGTAGTAGTAGTAGTAGTAGTAGTATGACTTGCTGGTACCCCTTAATAACATTAAATAGGTAAATAACATACACTTCAGTATAAAAAAAATTCTAAAAACTGTATATTGTACAATTTTTAACCTTAAGTATTAAGATAAAATAAAAAAATGACTTGGTGCTCCTCAAAACCTCATATACGTGCCTGTAATTGATCTGCCCATTTCATCAAAATCTCTCTCCAGCCAGATAACCAAGGTTGGCAACCCTGTTTATTGTAGGATGCATTTCAAAGAAGGCATTATTTGATTCAATTCAGACAGTATCTTGAGTGCCAGAATTTCCATTTGCTCACTTTTAAACTTTTGTACTCACTGCAGGAGGAATATGTCCATCTTCTCTGGAGCTCTGTGATGGCCAAACGTGTCCGTCAGACATGCAGTGTGTGCGTAGCGGCCCCACAGCGCCATCTCTCTGTCAGTGTCTGCCTGATACGCTGGACAAGTGTGCAGGTTAGACTCAACAGGCTTTTCACGCTGCTCCTTTTAAACCCTGGCTTAAGGCCACTTATAATGTTGGGTAAAGCAATGTTTAGTGTTTCAAAAAGGGGTTTGCTTCACTTTCAACAAGCATGTGGCAGTGAGTTGTGAGCTGGTAAATATTCAAATGAGAGAAGAGGTTAAAATGATTTGTGATGGCAAATACATTAACAACAATGGGAAAATAAATAAATATTCCAGCAGTGACTGTATGATTTTGAGATCAATCTTTTCACACTAAGGACAAGTGAGGGACTCAAACACAACTATTAAAAAAGGTTCAAACGCTCACTGATGCTTCAGAAGGAAACATGATGCATTAAAAGCCGGTAGGTGAAAACTTTTTGAATTTGAACATCAAGGTAAAATGTACTTGATTTGTCTTTGGGGAAAATTGCAAGTATCTTCTGTTGCTTCCAAAGGATAATACTGAATGGAAAAAAAAGATATTTCAGCAAAATAAGAAAAATTTGGACATCTTCATCCTGTTCAAAAGTTTTCACCCCCGGCTGTTAATGCATCGTGTTTCCTTCTGGAGCATCAGTGAGCGTTTGAACCTTTTTTAATAGTTGTGTTTGAGTCCCTCAGTTGTCCTCAGTGTGAAAAGATGGACCTCAAAATCATACAGTCACTGCTGGAAAGGGTTCAAATATGCAAAAGATGCTGGAAAACTGAAAAATCTCAGGAACCTGGAGGATTTTTCTAAAGAACAGTGCTCAGTTTAACTGTTCAGAACAAACAAGGGACTTGTGAACAACCATCACTAAGCCAAAAAAAAAACAAAAAAACAGTCCTACATCATCCAGGTAACACACAGTATTAAGAACCAAGGGTTCCCAAAATTTTGAAGGGGGTTATTTTAATAATTTCAGCTATTTTCTTTTGTCTATATAAAAATAAAATTAAAAAACTAAATAAATAAATGAAATTACTAAACAAAAAAATAACATTTTGTATGATCTCTCTTATTTTGTTAAAATTATTTACATTTTCACAGATGCTGCAAGGGGTTCCTAAACTTGTAATATAAATATTATAATATTAATATAATATTAACATATATATTAAATGGAATAGTTTTGCAAAATTCAAGGGCATTTATTTAAATATTAGACTTTAAGTGTCAAAAATTAAAAACATACAAAAAAGACTGACTGCATAATATATTTAACTATTTTAAAGCAAATGGACATTGATGTATGCATAAAAACATTGGATATGTAAGGCAAATTTGTTGAAATTGATGTCTGTTAATTTTGTTCTTACTGAAACACCCTTTTACCTTGAGGAAACGCATATAGCATGATATAATACAAGTGATACCATATAGAAATGTTTATTTTGAGCCCCTCAGGCAGCTCCAAGTGTGTCAGTATAAATACAAAAGACAATTCAGAATGCGTTTTCTTTTTGTTTGATATGGTTAGCAAAAGTTATGTAAACTTTCATTTCCCTCTTGTAGAATATCCTTAGGGTGTGTCAAACATACATTTAAATGACATTTCAGCATACGTGATTCAGGCCAAACGCTTCTATGAATATCTCTTGTGAAAGTGTGTGTATATATAGCAGATTCTAAAATATGGTTTTAGCCTTTGTCTGACTGACTGATTTCTGTACCTATGCTGGCAGGCCAAACATCTCTGAGCTTTGCTGGAAACAGTTACATCAAATACAGAGTGACGGACAGTGATAGGAGCAGAGACATGAAGCTGGGCTTGAGAATCAGAACGCTGCAGAGCCAAGGAGTCATCATGTACACACGCGCTGACCCATGCACACTGCTCAAGGTCAAAGGATACAGATATATGATTTATACACTATTTTCTACATTCTTACATTAGATTATATATACATTCCTAAAGGTATAGTTCACCCAAAAAATGAAAAGTCTATCATTAATTACTCACCCTCATGTCGTTCCAAACACCTAAGACCATCATTCATTTTCAGAACACAAATTAAGATATTTTTGATGAAATCCGAGAGCTTTCTGACCCGGCATTCTCCTGGTTTGCTCTAGTGAGTGGTTGTATGTTTGTGTTTGTTTAGATTGAGGAAGGGCGCCTGTGGTTTCAGATGGACTGTGACAATAGACTCGACATCCTGGGCATCTCTGGGCGTCCGATGAATGATGGGTCCTGGCACACCGTGACCCTTGAGCTCACCAGTAATTACACTCTCCTTTCGCTGGACGACAGCTATGTGGAGCGCCGGCGTTCTGCACGGGCCCCTGTCCGCATCTGGCCCCTGGCTGCAGACGGGTCGCTGTTCTTCGGGGCTCAGGTGTTGCGCGGACCAGTGGGCACAGGCGGCCAGAGGCCCCCACGGGCACAAGAAGGCTTCCAGGGGTGCCTCGGGTCCATCACGCTCAACGGAAATGAACTCCCACTTCAAAATAAAAGGAGCCGGTATGCAGAAGTAGCTGGGCTGAGTGACGTGAAGCTGGGGTGTGTTTTATATCCTGATCCGTGTCTTGGGGGGCCGTGCCAGAATGGAGCTTCTTGTATAAAACTGCCCTCTGGTGGTGAGAAGTAGAAAGCGCATATAAGCATCAATAACGGTTAGTGGTTCAGATTTTTGTCTTTAGCTCTGTATTGGCTCTTAAGTCTTGTTTCTCATTGTATCTGTACCCAGATTTCTCATGCAGCTGCCTGCCGCAGTTCACGGGGTCCCGCTGTGAGATGGAGGTGACGTCCTGTGTGCCCTCACCTTGTCAGAACGGGGGTGATTGTAAGGCTGTGGGGAACACCTTCCTCTGCGGATGCCTCAAAGGCTTCACGGGACTCATGTAAGACATTTTTTTCCTTATGTAGTATTTGTAGCATTTATCATTAATCTTGCATAAATTTCAGACCTTAATGGCTTTTAAGATGTTACACCACAGACAGTTAGGTGGTAACTGAGACAAGTGATAACACCTAAGACATCAGCATGTAAAAATTTAAATTTCTCTTAAAGGACCACATGGTAGATAAAAACAGTGCACTCTAGTCAAAAGTTTTTGAACAGTAAGATTTTTCATGTTTTTTAAAGAAGTCTCTTCTGCTTACCAAGCCTGCATTTATTTGATCCAAAACACAGCAAAAACAGTAACATTTTGAAATATTTTTACTATTTAAAATAACTGCTTTCTATTTTAATATATTTTAAAATGTGATTTATTCCTTTGATTTCAAAACTGAATTTTTATCATCATTACTTCAGTCACATGATCCTTCAGAAATCATTCTGATATTCAAATCTGCTGCTCAAAAAACATTTATTATTATTATGTTGAAAACAGCTGAGAAGAATTTTTTCAGGTAGAAAATAGAAAGTTCAGAAGAACAGAATTGATCTAAAATAGAAATATTTTGTTACATTATAAATGCCTTTTGATCAATTTAAAACATCCTTTCTTAATAAAAAGCAAAAATGAATAGTATTGTGTGTTACCAAAGCTTTTTATTTCAGATAAATGCTGATCTTTAGATCTTTCTGTTCATCAAAGAATCCTGAAAAATGTACTCAACTGTTTAAAGTATTGATGATAGTAATAATACTAATACAAATACTACTACTACTACTAATAATAAAAATAATAAAAAGGATCATGTGCCACTAAAGACTGGAGTAAAGATGTTAAAAATTTAGCTTTGATCACAGGAATAAATGACATTTTAAAATATATTCAAATAGAATTTTAAATAGAAAAATATTTCACAGTATTACAGCTTTTGCTGTATTTTGGATCAAATAAATGCAGGCTTGGTGAGCAGAAGAGACTTCTTTAAAAAACATTTAAAATCTTACTGTTCAAAAACTTTTGACTGGTAGTTTAGGTACTAATATTTTATTATTTTTCATGAAAAAAAAAAAGAAAATACATATAATATGTTATTCTTAATATATGATTAATGCCAACCAATCATTTTTCAAAATAATATGTTATTTAACTTTAAAAACTAAAACACACACACACACACACACAAACCATATATAATGATTGATCTAAAAGTATAATTATTTAATTTTGAAAATTTAGAAAATTTTAGAAACTAAAATAAAAGGTGGTTTTATGCTTGAGATGTAACCTCTTAAATAAAGTTAAATAGCTCATTAAATTATTTGAAAGTAGTCAGTTTTATGTTTTATAGTATTGTATAGTTCAAAATAGTTTGAGATGTAATCTATTGAGTAGCACAAATAAATATATGTATTAATATATGTTTTGTATGTAAAAATAAGCATATAAAAATGGTTAAATATGTTTGTTTTTTAAATTGCTTTGAGTTTGAATGGTTTGGACATTATTATTCATCTTCTGCTAAAACAAAATCATAGTGTCTCCCTTAACAAAAGCAAACCACATTATAAGGAGCCATTTTTTTGTGATCAAACGATTTAACATTCATTGTCATTTATGGGTAAAAAATCGTTTTTCTTGTGAAATCTATTTGGTAAGGCCGTTTTGCATTTAAACAGAATTGCATTGTGGAGAGCAGGTAACCAGCAGCTTACTTTAATTACACTTTCTTCTGAAAGTCATTATTCTTAGCGTTCACCTGCTGTTTTCCATCTCAGACTTTGATTGTTTGAACTGCTGGTTCAATACATACGTGTCACTATAAAATAAGCATTTTGTTTGCTTGTGTTAATTAGATCTTTCTCGCTAATTACTAAAATAATTTAATTAGTAAAGAGCAGATTTTAAAGCAATCCATCATAAAAAGGCTTCCAGCCTACTAAGGCTTCTCTAATTTATTTGTGCCATGATGACCCTTTTGTCAGTGCAAGATGAGTTGGAGTTATTTCTCCACTAGAGGATGCTGTTGTTTCTTTTTCTAAGCAAACCTTACCTGACACATGAACAGCTGACAGACAAAAGTGGGATACTAGGACCTGTGCCCTTTTCCTCACTGTCCTTTTATATTTTTGGGAAAAAGTAATGAAAATCTAATTGCTTTATATATATATAACTACTTTCTGTGCTTTACCAGCTGTGTCATTACGTTACGCAATACAAACAACCCTCTCATTATGTTCTCTTATGCTCGCTTGAGAGATTCGTTGAACTTTCCCATACTCAAGAGTATGTATAAAGAGTTCTCGGAGAAACGGATCATCACATATTTGCTGTTTGCAGCACAGAGGGGAATTCAGCTAAATGTGAAAATGTATGAATCTTTAAAGGCAACAAGAAACCCCTTTTTCTCTCTCTGCTTCTGAGAACTAATTAGATAATGAGGGAAACTGGCTTGCAGAATAACAATATTCTTATAGGTTATAGTGTCATGTTTAGAGCGTATAGTGTGTCAGGAAAGATGCTTTTAAATTGATTAAAAGTGAAAGAACTTTATCATATTTTAAAAGATTTTTCATTGGGCCATCGGATGCAAAGTTCACTTTTACATGTTGTTTGAATGTTAATGTGTGTTGGCAGTGTATGTACAAATCTACCCTATAATGATAAAAACCCATGCAGTGGTTTTTAATTAATCTGTAAAAATAATATCCCCTTTTTTAAATCGAGCCATTCTCAGATGCCTGTCGGTGTGGCGTCACACCAACAGAGGCCGCTCCCACGATAGTTGATTGACATGAGCATCTTACCTCAGACCCACCTAAATCAGCTGTAACAGTCCGACCTCCATTGTTTTGACACATATCCATCTATGTTCGTGCAAATCATTCGTGATCACGCACAGCAGAAGTGAGTATAAGGTTTTTTTTTTTAATGAATCTTTGTGATCGCCTTTCCTATTAACGTGCTAGTTAGCAAGTTTAGCGGTTAAATGTGGCTAAAACAAACACAGGCTCCTCACTCCACAAAGAGAAGAGAGGGACGGGGTGAGCAGAGCTCATTAACATTTAAAGCAAACTCGACCAGAACAGGACGATTTTTACAGAGCTGATTTTGACAAGGTAAAAAAGGTGTTATTTACACTACCACTGAGAAATTTCAACCAAAGCACGTTATAGACCTTTCATTTAGACCCTAAAAAATCATACCAACTTGTGGAAAATGGGCATCCGATGACCCCTTTAGAGATAAATGCTGTTCTTTTGAATTATCAAAAATCCTAAAGAAGTATCATGATTTACACAAAAAAAGCATCACAACTGTTTTCAACATTAGAAATGATTTTTTTAATGAGCATGTTTAGAATATAACAGAAATGTGTGCATGACTGCAAGAGTTTATGCACCTATCATTTCACTTCAGAAGACATTAATTCATCCTCTGCGGTTGTACAAAAATTAATTATGGATTTATTGTAGTAAAAGTGTAGTAACCATATTTTTTTGGCGTATTGATTACGGTTTGTATAACCACAGTTTACCACTGTGGTTACACTATATCGTTAGTGTATCAAAACTATATCAACCATGTTTTTTTTGTTTTATTTGTTGTAAACCAAGGTTAACTTTCATACGTGATGGATTACTGTTGTTTACTTTGTATGGTTTTTAAGTGTTTTTTGGGTTACATTATATTAATTCACGGAAATTTACTTTTCTAAAAATCTTCATTTGTGTTCATCTAAAAAAAAAAAAAAAAGTCAAATACATCTGGGATGGCTTGAGGATGAATAAATGTTGAGAAAATGTTTATGTCTTATCTATAGTTGAGGTCAAATGTTTACATACACCTTGCAGAATCTGCAAAATGTTAATTATTTTACCAAAATAAGAGGGATCATACAAAATGCATGTTATTTTTTGTTTAGTACCGACCTGAGTAAGATATTTCACATAAAATACATTTACATATATTCCACAAGAGAAAATAATAGTTGAATTTATAAAAATGATCTCGTTCAAAAGTTTACATACACTTGATTCTTAATACTGTGTTGTTACCTGTGTTTTTTTTGTTTTTGTTTTGTTTAGTGATAGTTGCTCATGAGTCCCTTGTTTGTCCTAAAAAGTTAAACTGCCTGCTGTTCTTCAGAAAAATCTTTTAGGTCCCACAAATTCTTTGGTTTTTCAGCATTTTTTGTGTATTTGAACCCTTTCCAACAATGACTGTATGGTTTTGAGATCAGTCTTTTCACACTGAGGACAACTGAGGAACTCATATGCAACTATTACAGAGGGTTCAAACTCTCACTGATGCTCCAAAAGGAAGAACGATGCATTTAAGGTCTGGGGGGTGAAAACATTTGAACAGAATGAAGATGTGTACATTTGTCTTATTTAGCCTAAATATCATATTTTTTTCATTTAGTACTGCCCTTCAGAAGCTACAGAAGTTACTTACATGTTTCCCAGATAACAAAATAAGTTAAATTTACCCTGATCTTCAAATTCCAAAAGTTTTCACCCCCCGGCTCGAAATGCATAGTGTTTCCTTCTGAAGCATCAGTTTCCTTCTGAAGCGTCAGTGAGCATTTGAACCTGCTATAATAGTTGCATATGAGTCCATCAGTTGTCCTCACTGTGAAAATATGGATCACAAAATCATACAGACGTTGGAAAGGTTTCAAATAGCCAAAAATGCTGAAAATCCAAAGAATTTGTGGGACCTGAGAGACATTACTGAAGAACAGCATGCAGTTTAACTGTTCAGGACAAACAAGGGACTCATGAACAACTATCACTAAACAAAAAAAGATGTGGATCATTTAGGTAACAACGCAGTATTAAAAATCAAGTGTATGTAAACTTTTGAACTGAGTCATTTTTATGAATTCAGCTATTGTGGACTATACGTAATCGTCTTTTATACAAAATGTCTTATTCAGGTCAGTACTAAATAAAAAAATAACATGCATTTTGTATGATCCCTCCTGTTTTGTTAAAATAATTAACATTTTGCAGATTCTGCAAGGTGTATGTAAACTTTTGACCTCAACTGTATATCCTGTACAGTTGACAGTAACAGTAAATTAGTATTTAATTCGCAAAGAGGCTAACACAATCCTTCTGTCCACAGATGTGATGAGGATGTGAACGAGTGTGAAAGGGAGGAGTGTGAGAACGGAGGAGCATGTGTGAACACATTTGGAGCCTTCTATTGCAACTGCACCACAGGCTTCGAGGGTCAATTCTGCGGCCAGCCATCTCTGGACAGCCCAGACACTCAAGCTGAGGCCCTGTCTTACGTCGGACCAGGAGAGATCATCGGCATCGGCGTGTTGCTCTTTGTGGTGTTGGTCCTGCTGACCCTGCTCGCTGCATTTCGCAAAAAAGTCCTCCGGAAAGACTGGAGCCGTGGGGAGGCGGTGGGCATCTCCACCGAGACCAACTACATGCTGCATAAGACGGGCATGGGAGCCGAAGGCATTGAGTTCAAAGCCGTACGGGTCAGTGGCGAGTGTCGCACCAGCCTTTACAGGAACGACAGTGCAGGAGGGCCGCCGCAGGTCATGGTGCGGCCCACAGCCTACACACTTCCCCGCTGCCAGGGAATCCCTCGAGGGGAAACGGAAAAGGCGGAGGGAGGACTGGCCACCCTCTCCTGCCCTCCACAGATGAGCACCTTCCAAGCGGATCCGCCACACATCCTCGGCATGCCGCGGAGAGGTGTGGCCGTCTGCAGCGTGGCGCCCAATCTTCCTTCGTCAATATCCCCGAATCTGTCCGAACGCAGCCCGATCCGCAAGCCTCCGTGGGAAGAGGAGGACGATGAAGAGGATGACGATGAGGACAATGCTGAGGAGCATCAAGTCCAAGCTCTGGAGTGGGAAGACAGGGGTTATCAGGTGGACGGAGAGGAAGCGTACAGAACTGAGGGTAATGAATGGGCGCACACACTTTCTACTCATCTCAGATCAAACGGAGTTTGACAAAACAAAACGGTTTCAGCGTGACTCCGTAACTCCCTGTGGCCAATTAAATGCCAGGCTTTGTGTGGATGAGATTTTATACATCTGCACCACGGTCTCCATTTGCAAAATCCGTCATACTGTAATATGTAATTACCTTAGAGATAACACAAGGCTTTCACACATAATGAGAAAGTGAAGTAAAGCATTTAGTCTACTCTTAAGATTCTAACAGAAACATCCACACTGCGATAAATGCATAATGCATTAATCGCAATAGTGTATATATATATAAAAAATGGGTTTAAATCAAATCTTCTTTCCCAATTATTTTTTTATGACTTAATTTTTTTTTTTTCATCTTGACAATTGACCAGGGACTCATAAATTTGTTTCACAGCAAAATCCAGATTGTAGTAATCAGAATCATCTGCTGTGCTGTACTGTGGCTCGAAATAGGCCAACAGGAGCGTTTCTCCTCATAAAATATTTAACGGTCTGGCCATGTTGGCAGCTAAAACATATGTGAGGGTGATTACACTTCCGCTTGTGGAAATGCGTTACCAACATAGGTTTTCTTCATAAGCATTCTGAAATGGATGACCTTGGTCTTGTTAGTGTTTTCTTCAAGCGGAAACTCATTTGTCATGGACTGTTTGTTAGCTTCAGCAGTGTGTAGTCTGGGATAAATATAGGACGGATATTATTGCTCTTTCACTTTAGCAGATTTAAAAGATTTTTATGCCGTAGAGAGTATTAAGCTGTAAATGTGGTTTTGTTTGTGCATATGTGCGTGTCTGGTTTTTGGATATTAGATGTCTGTTTGGTGAATGCAAATGGGGCAGTAGTTCAGACTTGACATGGCGATGTTTTCACTGGCTTAAAAAAATATTATTCAGTTTGTTCAAAATTCATTCTGAAGTGACAGTAAAGACATGTTTTGAACTTTCTATACAGGCCTATATACATATATACAGTTGAAGTCAAAAGAATCTGCAACATGTTAATTATTTTACCAAAATAAGAGGGATTGTACAAAATGCATATATTTTTTAATTTAGTACTGACCCATATAAGGCATTTCACATTAAAGACGTTTACAAAACACGTCCACAAGAGAAAATAATAGTTTGAAGTTATAAAAATGACCCCGTTCAAAAGTTTACATGTGCTTGATTCTTAATACTGTGTTGTTACCTGAATGATACACAGCTGTTTTTTTTTTTTTTTGTTTAGTGATAGTTGTTCATGAGTTCCTTGTTTGTCCTGAACAGTTAAACTGCCTGCTGTTCTTCAAAAATATCCTTCAGGTCCCACAAATTATTTGGTTTTTCAGAATTTTTGTGTATTTGAACTCTTCCAACAATGACTATGATTTTGAGATCCAACTTTTCACACTGACGACAACTGAGGGACTCATATGCAACTATTACAGAAGGTTCAAATGTTCATTAATGCTCCAAAAGGAAAAACGATGCAAGAGCCGGGGGGTGAAAACTTTTGGAATTTAAAGATCAGGTTGAATTTGAACTTTTTTTTTTGTCTTCTGGGGAACATGTAAGTATCGTTTGTAACTTCTGAAGGGCAGTACTAAATGAAAAAAAGTATGATATTTAGGACAAATATGAAAAATGTACACATCTTCATTCTGTTCAAAAGTTTACACCCCGGCTCTTAATGCATTGTTTTTCCTTGCATCGTTTTAATGCATCAGTGAGTGTTTGAACCTTCTGTAATAGTTGCATATGAGTCCCTCAGTTGTCCTTTGCATGATTTTGAGATCCATCTTTTCACACTGTCATTGTTGGAAAAGGTTTAAAAACACAAAAATGCTGAAAAACAAAAGAATTTGTGGGACCTGAGAGACTTTTCTGAAGAACAGCGTGCTGTTTAACTGTTCAGGACAAACATAGGACTCATGAACAACTATCACTAAACAAAAAAACACAGCTGTGGATCATTCAGGTAACAACACAGTATTAAGAATCAAGTGTATGTAAACTTTTGAACAGGGTCATTTTCTGTCATATTATTTTCTCTCGTGGACTAAATGTAAACATCTTTTATGTGAAATATCTTACTCACTAAATAAAAAATAACATGCATTTTGTATGATCCGTCTTATTTTGGTAAAATAATTCACATTTTGCAGATTCTGCAAGGTGTATGTAAACTTTTGACTTCATGTATGTATTTACATATATTTTTTTAAAAGTTTTTATTTGTTTTTCATAAAATTTTATTTGTTTTTATTGTGCGTAATTGTACAGCTGCATAACAGCTATAAATTAATGAACACTTTAGCTGGAAAATTATGAAAAAGACATTGAAGCTGGCCCTAAACAACCCCTATTGTTGAGCCCTGCTGTGTGTACAGTATGTGTGATTGTATTTGCATACATAGCGTGGATGTATAGCACAACTGCATGCATTTGCATGTGTGTGTGGGTCTGTATAAGAATCTGCTGTTGTATTCTTTTGCAGAAGCTGGAAATGCACCAGAAGAGGTCACCTGCTTCTCCGACAGCAGCACGAGCGAGGGGCACTCCCTCAGGTCTTACCAGTCCGATTCCTGCGACGACAACGGTGAGATACATGCATCGCAAGAGCCAAACTCCTTAACATACCCTCCAAACAACCTCCAAAAACTTTCTCTGCTCAAAGAATATTCAAAAAGTTTAACTATGGAAAAGTTCAGTGAATGGTTTTTAAGGTGGACTTTTTTAGGGCATCTAATCCTATTATATTTTAATCATTACTTTATCAGTATATGCATTCATAAACATTTTACAATCCCATAAAAAATCATTAGGCCAAGACTGTAACTTTTGAATAAACCACAGAGCAATTAGATAACATACTGAATGAACCCTTTGCGTTGATGTTTTCTCTCTTCTTGTTATACAAGCCTGGTCTCTTTGCACTCATTAGCTCTTTGTATTTGTCAGTCTTTGATATACTTAAAGGGATAGTTCACCCAAAAATGAAAACTACCCTATGCTCTTCCAAGCTTTATAATGGCAGTGAATGGCTGTTGATATATAATAGTCCAATAAAGTGCATCCATTCATCATAAAAAGTGCTCCACATGGCTCTAGGGGGTTAATAAAGGTTTTCTAAAATGAATCGATGCATTTTTGTAAGAAAAATATCCATATATCCTAATATCCAAAATCCAGCGGATGAGGATTTGTAAAGAAAAATGTCGGAGGATTTGATATAAGCTAAGAAGAGAATGGTTTTCCTGGTTTTCCTTTTCTGTAAACACAACGTGGCTCTCATGATGAAGCATATTCTCACTGGAGCTTACGCTACGCCTACGTCCTACATCATCCCCTGGAACACCACTCTGTCGTTAACGTGCGTACAACAGTTAGCGGAAGCTTGAAATTATGGTTTATAAAGTTTTAAATATGGATATTGTTCTTAAACAAACACATCGATTCACTACAGAAGGCCTTTATTAACACCTCGGAGTCGTGTGGAGTTCTTATGATGGATGGATGCACTTTTTTGGGCTTCAAAATCTCAACACCCATTCACTGCCATTATAAAGCTCGGAAAAGCCAGGACATTTTTTAATATAACTCATTGTACTCGTCTGAAAGAGGAAAATCATATACACCTAGGATGTCTTGAGGGTGAGGAAATCATGGGGTAATTTTAATTTTTGGGTGAACTATCTCTCCGTGAAGTCAAGCTAGTACAAGACGAGCATTTGTAGTTAAAACGTATACATTTTTTTTGTATTTTTTCATTTTTCTAAAGAAAATGACTAATCGTTTCACTATATTAGACACTTATTCTTCGACTGGGATCATGTAGAGCCCTTTGAGGCTGCATTGAGGTTTACAATATGATAGCTTTCAGTGATGACTGACATTTAGCTCCAATTTGAGTCACTTCCTGCATTTATATACTGATTATAGTAAAGACCTGATTAAAAACACACACGCAACATTAGCACATTAACCTATACATAGACTCTCACGCACCCACCTGTAATATAATGACCTAATCTCAGGCAGAGGTAACTGATTATTCCGTTCACCTAATTAGGATGACTTGCGTTGTCTGATCTTTCCAAAAGGAAATCATGGGGATTAGTAATAACCTTACCATGCTTTAACAAAGTGACAGCCGGAATAGGTCAGAGCAGTAATTACATCCATCTGCCTTTGATATGCTCTCCAAACGCCATTTCTATCATGACTTAGTAGTGTAGTATCACTTCAGCTGTTCAGAATAGATGGCAGATGGACACATCTGAAGTCCATTTGCTTTTGTTTAGCAGATTTCGTGATGTTGACTACAAACAGGACGTAGCAATTTATGTAAATGCTTATGTAAGGTTTTCATTGAGTGTTTGATCTTTTATTCAGTTGTTGTCTGACATGTTACACTTGTTCATGCCCCAGCCTCCATAGTGACGGTGATACGACTGGTAAACAATGCTGTGGACACCATTGAAAATGAAGGTACGAGTCAATTTCCATATTACTGACCTAAATCAAACATGACTCGTTAAATACTCAACAAAGTTAAAATTAGAGTTGTGCGTGTCATAATGTACTGCTATCTATCTATCTATCTATCTATCTATCTATCTATCTATCTATCTATCTATCTATCTGTCTATCTACCTATCGTTCGTTTTGAATTATTTCATTTCAAAATGATTTAACAATTTATTTTTCTGCATTATTTTGTTTTTTCTTCCTTTCTTTTTTCTTTCTCTTTCTTTCTCTTTCTTTCTTTCTTTCTTTTTTCTTTCTTTTTTTTTTCTTTTTTTTTTCTTTGTCTACTGTTTTGAGTAATTTAATTTCAAAATGGTTGAAATTATTGATTTTTTCTACCATTTGTTTATTTATTTATTTATTTTTCTGCATTATCTATTTTTCTTTCTTTCTTTCTTTCTTTCTTTCTTTTTTTTCTTTGTTTACTGTTTTGAATGATTTCATTTCAAAATGATTTAAATTATTGATTTCTTTATTTCTTTCTTTATTTACTTATTTATTTTTCAGCATTTTTTCTTTCTTTCTTTCTTTTTGTCTTTCTGTCTTTCTTTTTCTTTGTTTACTGTTTTGAATGATTTCATTTCAAAATGATTTAAATTATTGATTTTTCTATAATTTATTTATTTTTCAGCATTTTCTCTTTCGTTTTCTTTCTTTCTTTCTTTCTTTCTTTCTTTCTTTCTTTCTTTGTTTACTGTTTTGAATGATTTTATTTCAAAATGATTTAAATTATTGATTTTTCTACCATTTATTTATTTATTTATTTTTCAGCATTATTTTTTTCTTTCTTTCTTTCTTTCTTTCTTTCTTTCTTTTTCTTTCTTTTTTTCTTTGTTTACTGTTTTGAATAATTTAATTTCAAAATGGTTTAAATTATTGATTTTTCTATCATTTGTTTATTTATTTATTTTTCTGCATTATCTATTTTTCTTTCATTCATTCATTCTTTCTTTCTTTTTCTTTTTCTTTGTTTACTGTTTTGAATTATTTCATTTCAAAATGATTTAAATTATTGATTTTTCTATAATTTATTTATTTATTTATTTATTTTTCAGCATTATTTTCTCTTTCTTTTTTTTCTTTCTTTCTTTCTTTCTTTCTTTCTTTCTTTCTTTTTTCTTTCTCTTTACGTAAACTGTTTTGAATGATTTCGTTTCAAAATTATTTAAATGATTAATTTTTCTATCATTTAATTTATTTATTTTTCTGCATTATCTTTCTTTCTTTCTTTCTTTCTTTCTTTCTTTCTTTCTTTCTTTCTTTCTCTCTTTGTTTACTGTTTTAAATGATTTCATTTAAAAATGGTTTAACAAATTATTTTAGATTTTTCTATCATTTATTTATTTCTCTTTTTTCTTTTTGCTTTCTCTTTGTTTACTGTTTTGAATGCTTTCATTTCAAATTATTTAAATGATTGATTTTTCTATCATTTATTTATTTATTTATTTTTCTGCATTATTATCTGTCTTTCTTTCTCTTTGTTTACTGTTTTAAATGATTTAGTTTCAAAATGATTTAACAAATTATTTGATTTTTCTATCATTTATCTATTTTTCTTTCTTTCTTTTTCTTTCTTTATTTCTTTATTTCATTCTTTCTCTTTATGTTTACTGTTTTGAATGATTTAATTTCAAAATAATTTAAATTATTGATTTTCCCCATCATTTATTTATTTATTTTTCTGCATTATCTTTCTTTCTTTTTTCTTTCTTTCTCTTTGTTTACCGTTTTGATTTCATTTCAAAATATTTAAATTTATTTTTTTCATCATTTACTTATTTATTTTTCTGCATTTCTGCATCTTTCTTTCTTTGTCTTTCTCTTTATAAATTATTTCAATTCAAAATGTTTTAACAAATTATTCTTGATTTTTCTATCATTTATTTTTCTGCTTTATCTATCTATTCTTTTTCTTTTTTCTTTCTTTCTTTCTTTCTTTCTTTCTCTCTTTGTTTACTGTTTTAAATGATTTCATTTAAAAATGGTTTAACAAATTATTTTAGATTTTTCTATCATTTATTTATTTCTCTTTTTTCTTTTTGCTTTCTCTTTGTTTACTGTTTTGAATGCTTTCATTTCAAATTATTTAAATGATTGATTTTTCTATCATTTATTTATTTATTTATTTTTCTGCATTATTATCTGTCTTTTTCTTTCTTTCTCTTTGTTTACTGTTTTAAATGATTTAGTTTCAAAATGATTTAACAAATTATTTGATTTTTCTATCATTTATCTATTTTTCTTTCTTTCTTTTTCTTTCTTTATTTCTTTATTTCATTCTTTCTCTTTATGTTTACTGTTTTGAATGATTTAATTTCAAAATAATTTAAATTATTGATTTTCCCCATCATTTATTTATTTATTTTTCTGCATTATCTTTCTTTCTTTTTTCTTTCTTTCTCTTTGTTTACTGTTTTGATTTCATTTCAAAATATTTAAATTGATTTTTTTCATCATTTACTTATTTATTTTTCTGCATTTCTGCATCTTTCTTTCTTTGTCTTTCTCTTTATAAATTATTTCAATTCAAAATGTTTTAACAAATTATTCTTGATTTTTCTATCATTTATTTTTCTGCTTTATCTATCTATTCTTTTTCTTTCTTTTTTCCTTCTTTCTTTCTCTTTATTAACAGTAACTAAATGTGTTATCAATTTGTTACTGTATTTATTAATTCTTGTTAAACTGATTATTGTTAGTTCATTTTAGCTGTTTATTAAATTATAGTAATAGATACAATTTAATGATGTATTATGAAATGTTAAAATTAACATTACCTAAGATTAATAAATGTTTTAGTTTTAGTTTTATTTCATTTTTAATTAAAAGATATTTAATAATAACTATAAATATAGAAACATTGTAGTCATCATTGCAAAATAAACCCAACAAGTCATCAGGACTTGAATGTGACGCGAAGCAGAACTTCCTGCTTATTAGATGGCTTCTAGGCAAATAAATAAATAAATGGATGTGAAATATTGATTTGAGGTGAAAGTATTTTATTGTGTGAGAAGAAAGCGAGGTACAGAGTGATACTAGAGACATCCAGCACTGCAAGGAAATCAGTTGCCTGGATACAACAGTCAATTACACCGTTTAGCATCATTATAGGAGAAAAACTGACCATAGAACGCTGCAACTGACAGAATGAAATACAGAGTCAAGTAGAGTGCTGTGTAGTAGCATTTTACAGTTTACTCGGTGTAAATGTTATGGGGATAAAAACCACGCTGCATGAAAAGGTAAAGGTGAAATCCCAGAGCACAGGAACTGAAGTGTCCATTCATGCAGGAGTTCAGTCCACACTGGACAAAGTAGGATTAGTTTGTTAATTAAACTGCACGACTCTGGACTCGAATAAAACCTGGGTTTAGATTCGCTCTTTAATCACACACGTAATCCAGTTTCCATTGAAAACCTGAACTGTGGATCTAGCTTTAGTTAGTGAAGAACAGCATCTCGGTACTCTGTGGCTCAGCTGCAGTGACCTGTTTTTGAGGCGCACCAGAACCAGTCTCTAATTAAACCTGCCCTAGACCAAAGCTGTTTCCAATCAGTGCGAAAACAAGCTGTTTGCTTGAAAGTCTCACACACTATGGTAATTTTTGCTGTCTGGGGATTTTTCGGCTCCACCTTCTTTCTCAGAGGTCTGGATGAAAGTGGACTGTTTTTGTTGGTTATGCTAAACAGCACAATATGATTTATCCAAGTAGGACATGTTCCTGGATCAACTACTTTTTTGGGTCTTGGACCAGCATTCTTAAACTTTAAAATGAGTAAACTTTCAGTTGTTGCCTTGAGAAAATATTTCTGTTATTACTCATTTACTCATAATGCTGTAAGTTTGATTTAAGTTATATTAAATATGTTTATGTCTATATATAATGTATAAATTTAATATTAAATGTAATTGTTGAATAATTAATTTTAAATGTTTAAATATATTTTAATATTAAATATTAGTTTATATTTAAAATAAAATTATTTTAATCAGAAATTATTTTTAATTAATTAATTATTTACTCTTATTAAATTGTATTACTCATTATTCTATGTATTAATATTACCTTTATTACTGTTTCTAAATAGCTTTGGTGTAACCTAATGTAATCAGGTTGTTTTAAGTTATTTCAAATAATATAGTCTGCATATGTATTTTAAATGTATACATTTAATACAATTTATATTTAACAAATATTGTTTTTTAAATCTTATTTTTTGAAAAAAAAAAAAAATATATATATATATATATATGTGTGTGTGTGTGTGTTTGTGTGTATGTATGTATATATATATATATATATATATATATATGTGTGTGTGTGTCTGTGTGTGTATATATATATCGTATATTTATATATTTATCAAATATAAATCAAAAATTTTAGTTTAATTCATTTACTCTTAATAAAATATGTACATTTTCAGTTACTTTTTATATTTCTGTTGTTAAATATTTCTATTATTACTATTTAAGGAAAAGAATATAATATCTAAGTAATATAAACTGTGTGTGTATTTTATATTTATAAGTTTAATACAATTTATTTTTTACAAATGTTATTATTAAAAAATCAATATAATTTTTAAATAGTTTTTAAAAATAATTAAATATTAATTTGTTTTTTGTTGCATTCAAATTTTAATTGAATCAATTTACTCTTATAACAATGTGTACATTTTCAGCTGCTGCAGTTACTGTATATTTCAATTGTTAAATATTTCTATTTTTACAATTTAAATAAAATAATATAATAATTAAATAATATAAACTGCATGTGTATTTCAAATGTTTCAATTTAGTACAATTTATTTTTTACAAATTATTTATTATTTTTAATTTACTGTCATAAAAATGTGTACATTTTCAGTTGGTACTGTATATTGTTCTTAAATATTTCTATTATTACTATTTAAAAAGAATCATATATAATAAATGATAATACTTAAAAAATATAACTTGTATGTTTATTTTAAATGTATACATTTAATAACATTTTTACCTTAAAAATATTCATTTAAAATATTTAAAATATGCTTTTGTTATTAATTAAATGTGAATTACTTATTATTATTTTTTAATTGAATTAAATTGTTTAATTTAATCAGTTACTTATAAACTTAACCCTTACATAGAAAATAAGGAGGAGAAGTTTGAGTAATCATAATGTTCAGTAGTTATGTACTGTTAAAATCTGAATTTGTTCATACAACATGTTGTTCCAGGACCGACAAGGATGTTGAGTAGGTCACATAAAACTAGTTAAACATAAGCAGTGATAAATTATGTGTTTTCCTCTTTCCCTAACAGTTGCAGGTCTGGGCGATGTGCGGCCTCACAGTAGCACCTGTGAGTCCACTTTATGTTTGGTTTATTGTTCCATTTTACTTTAATATCCATCCCTCTTTTTCACTTGGTCAGACATAATGATAAACCTTCACATGCATCCCGTATTAAAACATTCCATCTTTTAATATTTCATCAGGCATGAACAAGTTGATTGTTCTGACTGTTGTTTTTGATTTGGCTCTTTGTTGTTTATTTGTTTTCATCTCATAACTCATTAAAACGCTCCCCCTGAAACATTTTCCATTTTATGTCTCTACACAGCAAGCCCACACCTCCACTGTGAGGATGAGATATGCATGGAATTCGTCAAAGAGTATTTTATGAATTGTAAGAGCTCGAATTTTCATTTACTGTACTAAAGAGAGAGATCTGATAATAGCTCGTATCCAAATGATACCTTTTGTGTTCAAATATCAAGGTCCCATGACAGTTCATATATCAACTCAAGTGCTCAATTATTAATAATAGTTCTTATTATCAATGTTTTGGTTTGTTTTTTTGTGGAAAATGTGGTACACTTTTTCAAAAGAACAGCATTTATTTAAAATAATTAAAATGTTGTGTAACAGTAATGTCTTTGCTGTCACTTTTCATCAATTTATTGTGTCCTTGCTGAATAATTAATAATTAGATATTAACTTATTAAAAAAAAAACTCTTGCTTGCCCCAAACCTTTAAATGCTTGTGAGCTCACAAATTCCACAAATAATAATAATAATAATAATAATAATAATAATAATAATAATAATAATACACTTTAATTATAAAGTGCCTTTCTAGCACCCAACACACATACAGAACATTGTATTAATTAGGATTTCTAAATAACTTTGGCGTAACCTAAGGTAGTCAGGTTGATTTAAGTTATACAGTTTATATCTTATAAATTTATATTTTTTATATTATTTTAATAATAAATTTAAATATGAATTTAATTTAAATATTTAAAATAATATAGTTACATATATTTTAATATTAATTACTTAACGTTTTTAAAAATGCAAATTTACATTTTTAAAATTATTATTAATTTAAATAATTTACTCTTATTACCTTATTACTATTTATTTTATTTATTACTATTATATTCTTCGCTATTTCTAAATAATTTTGGCGTAACCTAATTTAGTCAGGTGGATTAAATTATATTAAATAATATAAACTATTATTATTTTTAATTTAATTGCTTATTACTTATTACTTATTACTGTTTATTCTATTTATTACTATTATATTAAAACTATTTACATTGTTAAATAATCAAATATTAGTTGGTTATTTTTAGTTGAATTACATTAGTTGAATATTAAATAATTCATATTTAATTAATATTTTAAATATTTAAAATGAATTAATTCATATTTAAATTTTATATATATATATATATTTGTAAGATATAACCTGACTATATTAGGTTATGCCAAAGTTATTTAGAAATAGAAATTACAATGTTCTGTATGTACGTTGCGTGATAGAAAGGCTTATTATTATTATTATTATTATTATTATTATTATTATTATTAATAATAATAATAATAATAATAATAATAATATTTTAGGAAACTGTGAGCTTTTAAGCATTTAAAGGTTTGGGGCAAGCAAGAGTTTTTAAAACATAAATGTCCTTACTGCCACTTTTAATCAATTTAATGTGTCCTTGCTGAATAATTAGTATTAATATATTATATAAAATATGAATATTCTTTGAATGCTTGAGCTCAGTCACCACAAAAAAATTTATAATAATAATAATAATAATGATAATAATAGTTTATTTATAAAACGCTTTTCTAGCACACAATGCACATATAGTACGATAAATATATAGTAACCAAACAATAAATAAAAAATAGCAACAACACAAGTACATGTCAAGCAGCAAAAACTGTTTTCACCAGTTTCAGCTGTTTTCAGTTTCAGCATATTAGAATAATTTCTGACGGATCAGGCGATGCTGAAGACTGGAGTAATGGCTGCTGAAAATGTGTAAAAATGTAGAAATATATCAAGTCATACATAAATCATTTACATGTGACGTATATAAATTTGCATGTAATGAATGCAGGCTAAGGCACTTTTTAATAATCTGCATGTATTTTCCAGCCTACCAATGGCAAGCGACAGAGTGGCTTGACACGTGTCTCCCGGGACTGGAATCCCCACCTCGAGACCAGACCCCTACACCACCTCCTCCACCACTTCCTGCTCCTCCACCTCCCCTGACCCCTACACGGCTAGGCAGCACCCCTACCCGTCTGGGCGGCAGCGTCCGGTTAGATGGAAGCACCCTATCGCTGCAGACTGGCTACCCGTTACGGCGATACCAGGGCCAGAGAGATTTCCACACGTCTCTAACACTGGACAACAGCAACTCGCCTGTGTATGAAGAATACCGTCACCTGGATCACTACGACAACGCCTCTACTGTGCACCCTCTGGGTTTTAGCGAGGGTCGATCCAGACCTGACTATCATCACTCCAGCCAGTACCTGCTGTCTCACCCTCCCCTACTGGCCTGGGAGGAGCGTCCACGTGTCTGGGAGGACACGCATCCTTTCGGCAGCCAGCAGGAGATCGACAGACTGGGCAGGATTTCACTTCGGGCACAACGCTTGCGTAGTCAGAGCCCAAAGACATCTGTGTCCGGCATGAGAGAGTATTATTGACTATTAACTGGACTAAAAGTCCTTAATTATGCTGGAGGCTTGTGCTCATGCAACTGAAGATTCGGCCTGAAGATCAGGGTTGCCAAGTTTTCACAACAAAACCCTGTCCAATCACATTTTGGAGGGGTTCCCCTGGTAAAATTTGCATTTCAGGGGCTAAATATCACGTTATTGGGGTCACTTCATCCTGCGGACATGAAAAACAACCTGCGGAAATAGTGTTAAAGTAGCCCAATTCTGTGGGAGAACTGTGGACTTGGCAACACTGCTGAAGATGTGTGCTGATCTGTCGGGAATGGAAACGTCTGGACTCTAGCAGACTCAGTTATACTGTACACTAGTGACTATTCTTCATGTACTTCATTAAAGGGATAGTTCACCCAAAAATGAGAATTGTCATCATTTACCCTCATGTCATTCCGAATTATATTATATTATATTATATTCTTACTGCAGAACACAAAAGAAGATATTTAGAGTATTTTGAAATGTTTTTCCTCCATACAATGAGTGAATGAAGTCCAGAACAATTGGATTTGAGGTCCAAAATGCAATGGATCCCATTGATTTTTAGAAGAATGACTATTTAGACATTCTTCAAAATACAGTTTACATACACCTTGCATAATCTGCAAAATGGTAGTAATTTTAGAGGGATCATACAAAATACATGTTGTTTCTTTATTTACTACTGACCTGAATAAGATAGAATTCACATAATAGACACTTCCATATAGTTGACAAGAGAAAATAGTACTTGAATTTAAAGTTTACATGCACTTGATTCTTAATACTGTGTTGTTACCTGAATGATCCACAGCTGTTTTTTTTTTTTTTTTTTTTTTTTTTTTTTTTAAGTAATAGTTGTCCCTTGTTTGTCCTGAAAAGTTAAACTGCCCGCTGTTCCTCAGAAAAATCCTTCAGGTCTCATGGATTCTTTTTTTTTTTTTTTTTTTTTGTGTATGTGAACCCTCTCCAACAATGTATGATTTTAAAATCCATCTTTTCACACTGAGGACAACTGAGGGACAATAGTTGCTACTATTACAGAAGTTTCAAGTGTTCACTGATGCTTCGAAAGGAAAACCGATGCATTAAGAGCTTGGCCTTAATGCTATGCTAATTTTTTTTTTCTTTTTTTTTATTTAGTACTGTCCTTCAGAAGCTACGGAAGATATGTACATGTTTCCCAGAAGACAAAATAAGTTACATTTACCCTGATCTTTAAATTCAAAAAGTTTACACCCCCCAGACTCTTAATGCATGTTTCAAACTTCGGTTATAGCTGCATATGAGTCCCTCAGTTGTCTCCGTGAAAAGATGGATCTCAAAATCAAGGGTTTAAATACACAAAAAGCTGAAAAACCAAAGAATTTGTGGGACCTGAAGGATTTTTCTGAAGAACAGCGTGCAGTTTGACTGTTCACGACAAACAAGGGACTCATGATGAACAACTATCACTAAACAAAACAACACAGCTGTGGATCATTCAGGTAACAACACAGTATTAAGAATCAAGCATATGAAAACTTTTGAACAGGGTCATTTTTTATAAATTCAACTATTATTTTCTCTTCTGGACTATATGTAAACATCTTTTATGTGAAATATCTTATTCAGGTCAGTACTAAATAAAAAATAACATGCATTTTGTATGATCCGTCTCATTTTGATAAAATAATTAACATTTTGCAGATTCTGCAAGGTGTGTGTAAACTTTTGACCTCAACTGTAACTTCTTTTGTGTTTCACTGAAGGAAGTCATACAGGTTTGAAATGATGTGAAGGTGAATAAGGTTTCATTTTTGGTCTAACCATCCCTTTAACTAAATGTTTGTGAGAGGACATTATTAACTCATACTTTTCCATTAGTGAATCTAAAAAACATAGTGGGTTTGTATAAGTATGCTACTGTGTTTATTGAGAAACCACATATTTTATTGATGGAATCCATATACAGCAGTGGTTCTCCACCAGCAAACTTACAAGGGGGCCTCAAGATGACTTAAAGTGATTTAAAATCATGATATTCCTGGTTTTATTGACTCCCTCAACATTTTTTTTTATTGAAAAACCATGATTTCTACAGTCTTGGAAAACATGGATATGCGAGGGAATTGTAAAAGTGATTTCTAGACATAATGAACTTGTGGAAATGCTTAAAATTCCATAAATATGTATTTCTAACAGGTAGAAGTTTAAGAAATAGTTCACCCAAAAATGGAAATTCTGTCATTAATTACTCACCCTCATGTCGTTCCAAACCCACAAGAACACATGAAATTGTTAAAGAGTTTTTTTTGGTTTTCTTAGCGCACAAAACTTGTAGCTTCAGAAAATTATGGTTGAACCACCGATGTCACTCGGACTGTTTTAACAATGTCCTTACTACCTTTCTGGGCCTTGAACGTGTCAGTTGCATTGCTGTCTATGCAGGGTCAGGAAGTTCTCAGATTTCATCAAAAATACCTTAATTTGTGTTCTGAAGATGAAGGTCTTACAGGTTTGAAACAATATGAAGGTGAGTAATTAATGACAGAATTTTAATTTTCGGATGAACTATCCCTTGTTCCCTTGTTTAATGGATAAGAATTTTAGTAAAGTATGAACAACTGGAGAAGCCTTGGAGCTTCTGAATACTGCAGTGGACTGTGGGTGGCCATGCAATCAAACAAAGTTGAGAACTGCTGATATACAGGATATTTATGACTGAATAGGACCAAGTTTTCCACGTATGTCCTTGGACAGCCAGTGTTTTGCTGTGAAAACAGTCTGAAGGAGAGAAGAAACCTGTTTTATGGACTGCATAGAAGCTGTGGAGAAAAACAAATCCATGTAATTACATTTTGGTAGAAGCTTCAAGGTTTGTAAGCCTCTAATGTATGCATACTCAAAACGTTTCCAGGAATGAAAGCACACAGGTGCGTTTTACATAAATGAAGAGCTGTTTATGTAGAGCTGTTTGTATACATGACAAGTGCATATTAATCTCTCATCGCACATCTGGCGTTTTTATAGTGTTTTGCTGTTTATGCTGCTGTTTTTGTGATTTTTATTTAGTTTAGGAGCAACTTCAACACTCAAATCACCACAAAACAGTCATGCCTAGTATGTTTAACATCTGTGCAAACTGATTAATGTTATAGACTTACTGTATGTTGAAGCTTTTAAGATTTTGCACAAGAAAAAGTTCGCTTTGGATTTTTATTATTATTTTTTTTTTTAATCAGAGTTACCTGGCTACAAATGGGAATGTATGTTCTTTTTTTTTTTTTTTTTTTTTTTTTTTTTTTTAACTTTTGTCTCATTGCATCTCTGTTTTGCTTCATTCCCAGTAGCATTTGCCCATATAATATATACAGTATAAAAATCAGACTGAAAATCTAAAGGTACAGGATTTTTCAGGACAGGACTTTCTTGGATCGTGACATAAAAATAGTTTTCTTTGTCCTTGAAAATATTTTAGATATTTTTAATACCTCATATTGGTGATCATGCATAGACTTATGGAATTATATATTTATTAAAGCAATAAATCAGATTATTTTATTGGTTTTCATGATGACCCTGTGGGTCAGAGGTTCTGATGGTCTATGTTGTGCTCATACGTGTGAATACTGTCTATTTAATATGTGGAAATCACCTTGTATGTATAAATAAAATGCATTGTCCAGTGTAAAATAAATAATTACTGAGTATATAAAGTATATAAAAATGAAATCATGGCTGTAAGATTAAGTCATATTTATGTAATTCCTCTAAGAGAAAAGCTTGTCTTCTCTTTATGAAAATTCGTGATTTTACAATTGATGAAAATTTCTACTCCTATTAAAATCCTCCTGATTGACACTTAATTGAACAGTTAGACTTTAGTTATCATGCATAATGAACTAAACAAATTCAGCACAAGCCAATCTTCCCTGTGCACGACAGAAAGGCGCATGAGTATAGTTGAAGATAACAGCATAATACACAATGTTCCAGTTTTTTATACAGTAGTTACATCATTGTTTGTGTTCCATCTTTTGTGGAAGAAGTGCACAAAAGGCCACTCATGCTGAACGCAAACAATTTAAGACATTGTAGAATTTCCAAACGCATTATTTGTGCATTTAAAGAGACAACCGTACAGGAGACGACAACAATCCGATTGCACGATCCAAAGCTTGTTTATGGGCAAGATTCCAGGAATCCAGCTTATATGATCGAAACATAATGATGCTTTCATTTCTGGGTCTTTTTGCTTTTTTGTTCGTGGGCTTCTCCAAGAAAACATTGGTTTCATCAGAGATGAGGTTTTGTAAACACCCTGTGTTTCTGTGCTTTTGCTCTAGGAGTATCAGTAATCATGACCATTTTTCTTTTCAAGTTTGAAAGCATGTGGTTCAAATACAAACACTTCACGACAGTACATTTCTAGGCCGTGAACATGGTAGTTGCTGTCCATACAGGGTCAGAAAACTCTTGGATTTCATCCAAAATATCTTAATTTGCATTCTGAAGATGAACGAAGGTCTTATGGGTTTGGAACGACTTAAGCAGTGTTGGGCATGTTACTTTAAAAAAATAATTTGTTATAGTTAGTTTTCACAAATAGTAACTGAGTTAGTAACTGAGTTACATCATTATAAAAGTAACTAATTACGAGGGAAAGTAAGTACTGTGTTACTTTAAAAAAAAAAATTCAAATGTGTCAAATAACTTGGTTGTCCCCAATATTCAATGTTAACTGAATGAAATGGACACTAAATCAAATAAATTATTATACGTACACAAATCTACAATATTTTAATGTTGCTGTGGGACAATGCGAGAGACATCTGTCAAATTCAATAAATTATTGCAAATATTATCAACCTTCTACTAATCAGACTAATATTAAATATCTGAGATATATATATATATATATATACATATATATATAAAGCTTAATGGCCCAGTTTTTTTTATTATTTTAAAATATCTGAAAGTACACTTAGCTTCAGTCAGTCAAGAATATTGTTATAGATATGTTTGTCATTTAGTGTTTCTATAAAAAGGGGGGGAATAAAAATAATACTGATAAGATAACAACACTACTACAAATTCTACTAGTACTAGGATTAATGAGCTGCTGGGTTCATAAATATGAATCACGTTGTCTGCGTTTGCTCGAACTTCTTTGCTGAAATCAAAACAGGGACGATAACAGGTGAGCACCAGCCAATGAGATTGCCAGTTGCGCATTAGTTCCGCCTACCGGAGAAACCGGAAGTTCTTAAAAATTAACGAATTCCAAAGGCACTCTGTTATTTTGACAGGAAAATACAGCAAAGAAAATCGTTTAGACGTAGCATATCAATTCTGCATGGTATATAAGACTATCCCACTCTGTATCTTTCTTTGCAAGTGTGTGAGACAAAGTGAAAGCAAGTTGTGAGTTTACGGTTCATCAAATGCATGTATGCTGCGCATCCATTCAGATGAACTGAAAAATAAAATTGTAATAATTTATTATAATAAATTATGGTAACGCCACATTTACACGGTAATGCCGTTGTAACGGGGGAAACAGTTTGATTACTCATTACTGAAAAAAATAATGCCATTAGTAATGCCGTTTATTTATAACGCCGTTATTCCCATCACTTGACTTGAGCATGAGTAATTAATGATTTTTTTTTTTTTTTGGTGAACTATCCCTTTAATCACATTGTATAAAATAATATCGCCACCTCATAAAATTGTAAGGTTTTATCATGAGACTGAATTGGATACTTTTGTTTAATCAAATAGTTATTGGATATTGTTCACAATAACATCACAAAATTGCTTTATTAAAATGTTAAATGCTTCATTTCCACCTCACAATAGGCTTTCACTACTTTCCTTAGTCTCTTGTGAGTGAAGCAATTTCATTGCTTTCCAAAATTATGCCAATCACATTCCAGCACTGAAGACTTATGGGTAATTAAGCCTAAGAACAAAAGAAGCGGATCTTCAAGGTCAAACCGCCACAATCTCACATCTGAGATGACGTCCTCTGAATCAAACATGCAACACAAGGAGGAAATGAAACTAATTAATACTGGTGTTTACATCTTTAAGTACACCACTAGAGAATCCTTACTTCTTCCTTTGACTTTTAAAACAAGTGAGAGCAAGCCGCTGGACTGACAGAATGACGGCTGGTTATATAAGGAGTGGGGGAGAGATGTTGGATTATCGCTCCCCTGTTTCTGCTCGGAGACATGAGAGAGTTAGGGGTGATTATACCCACACAGTCTACTGAATAATACCCAGATTAGACACACTAACCAGGCCTCATCTCCACGCAAAACATCTGCCTTTGCTTCCAGACAGACACACACACATTCACGCTCTGGCACCATGGATGTTAAACACACACCGCTTTGGAACAGATGCTGCTCAAATACGTCACAAGCTTATAACACCACGCGCCAGAAACGGACGTACCGACAACAGAGGCATGTTTACAGAACGCGCTCGCTTGTGCCAAATTCTCTTTTTGTCATTTGCTGACGCGTGTAAAAAAAATTCTTCTTAAACTGTTTAAATGGGGAAATTGTGAGTTTTATGAGCGGATAATTGGGAAAAGTTGTCCTACATTTCAGAAGACCACAAAAAATCTTCTGGAAACTTAAGACAAAGTCAGTGTAAATATGCTTATATTTGTAGGCAATTTACTTGTTTAGAGATTGATTGTTAGAGCAGGCTGAGCAGAAACGAAAGGTTTCTTATATATCTGGCTGTATTACAATGATTTCCTACTTCGGAATATAAACATTGGGTATGTGGACAAAATTAAATATAGCATTTTATATGTAATAGAACTCAGCTAATATAAATAAAATGACTTGTATATAGTTTTGTTTGTATGCACAGCTGGCTAATGAGAGGTCTGTAAAAAAGTGTTTATTGTGTTTGACCTGGTTTTGAGGGTGGCACGTTTGACATTGCTCGAAGCTCTTGCATCTTTCCAAGCGGCATATGTTTACTGAGAGTGACAAAATATTGTGGGAAAGTACCAATATAGAGATGGTTTGGCCGTGTTTTATGCAAACAACTAATCTCGGCTTATTTAGAGTACTCTGAATTAGGGCTTTCAAACGATTCATCGTGATTAATCGCATACAAAATAAAAGTTTGAGTTTGCCTAAATTATGCGTGTCTACTGTGTGTAATAATTATGTATATATAAATACAAACACATTCATGTATATATTTAAGAAATATTTACAAGTAAATGTATTTATTTACATTTTTTATATAATTTATATTATATATATATATAAATAAAAATACTTTGTACATAAATAACATATTTCTTTTTAATATATACATTAATTTGTGTGTATTTTATATATACATAATAATTACACAGTACACACATATATTAGGCAAACTCAAATTTTTATTTTGTATGCGATTAATCGTGATTAATCGTTTGACAGCCCTGCTCTGAATTCATTACGAGATGATAAATCCAATAAACCTGTTGCTACTGTATTTTTTACACTAAAATTCTAAGGTAATATTTTATGCCATTTAAATTTTTTTTATGAATATCACTGCGTTTGTGATTCTGCCATAGTGGATGATTGTGGGTCACAGGTATTCACAGCCGTGCTGATAGCCTAGAACAACCCTGCACTAAAAATGTATGCTATATTTTAACGACACTATTGTTACTATTTTTACTTCACCAACAATGGTAGTTCCAAAAGAAGCCATAGAAGAATCAACAATGTTTTGTCTCATAGAGTCTGTGCTTATAAATGAACTGGTTGAATTAAAGATTCAGTGACTTGCTCGTTGTGAACAGTCTATTATATGTCAAATACTGTAGCAAATTTACCAGATGTCTCAAGAGTAAACAACCATAAACTGATCTGTCATGCTGTGCTAGTTTGTAAGATTAAGATTAAGCTACATTATAAGCACTCAGGCTGAGAAACAGCAATCTTTTTTCGCTAATAACTCAGTGTTACATAATATATTTGTTTCAAATTATCATCAGATTATGAATAATTCCACAGACAAAGAATAAGTATGCCTTGTATAAATAAAGAGTTTACTGGATTAAGGCATGCTTGAGGCTAGTTTGGATTTTGTTGTTCCGTTATTCTTTGTTGAACCTGTCTGATAGGCTTCTAGCTTGGAGCAATGTTCCAGCTTGTAAATAACTTCAGCTATCCAAATGACTCCATGGTGTCCTTAAAACAGATACATGGCAATTACCTAATCCAGGCATAATCATATTTGCATTAGACTAGTTTTATGCTTGTATTATTTCTGACTAGCACAGAGCTTGCAGTCAGTGTTACACACAAATTGGCAATACGTGTCCAGTAAAGCACAGTCCTGTTCTATGACAGAATGTACGCATTGTTTGTTCACGTAAAAATTATCTTTTCTGAACAGCACTTTTGACAAAATGCCTGGAGATTGTGCAGCAGAAATGAATAGCAGCCCATTACCTTTCACAAAGCAGTTGTCCTGACTTGCTCTTCACAGCTGGGTTTGGGTTCCAAATTCAAATAGGAAAAAATAACTGCACTGCAATGATTCAGAGTCTGTGACACCAATTTCCCAGTTTTTTTTCCCCCTGAATCTGCCTGTTCAGTCAGCCTATCTATAAATAAGTGGCAGGTTATTAGTGTCACTCATGGATTTCCTACACACTCCTGTTTACCTCAAAAGGACGACAGCTCTAAACTCATGGAACGTGAGGGTCAAGATCTGAATTTGGTTCTAACACTTTGGCTCCGTTCCAAAATATAGTGAACTACCTTGCTTTCTACTGCCTACAGGAAGCTAAGCATATAAGACTTATTTTGAACACACTACATAAGCAATTCACATGAAGCGCACAGGAGTTTCCAATTATTTCAGTAGAGTTTGACGACTATAGTGACACAAATCTCTCACTTTGTTCACCATCTTTTTTCACTGAGCTTGTCACAGTGAATTATGGGATTGCTTACTTAGGCTCTACATTAATCCGGATACATTTGAAAATGTTGATTTCATTTAAAAACACTCTCCATCCACACTAGTGTTTTTCAAAATCTTCTCATCCACACTGAAACACCAGAAAACGTTAAATTCGCCTTACTGCGCATGTGTAAACCTTATAAAAGCTCACTAAGATGATACAGACGAAACAGAATTTCACTCAGTTTTCACTCAGTTCTCCACTGGCATCCATGTCACGCTCACTCACTATTATATGTTTGATCTAAAACGCAACTGCCCTAATGTTTTGCCACCGGACAACAATTAATCATTCGCAAACAGCTTGATTGACAGGCGATCTGACCAATCATAATGCAGAATCTGCCAGTCTGTCCGACAAATACATCAGACAGGAGAGTAGATTAACTTAGGTGGATTTAAACTTGAAAAATTATATATATTGACGCCTTTCCGTGGTTGAAATAAAATACGTTCTGATATTAATTCATGTTTTTTTCATGCTTTAAATAAAGAAGAAAAGATTGGTTAACGTGTTGATTGATCGCCTTTTTACGCAAAGGCGGACCCCCCTGCACAGCTCTCCTGTTCACTTTCTCTCTTAAGAGAAAGAAACAGTGGAGCAGCGGGTCTTTCTCTGCGGGATCTAGTGGTGTCACATTGGCCCCGCTTTCCCCCCGCCCTCCTGTCTCGCTGGTGTGTTTCACACAGGACGACCAGCGCCCCTCCTCTGCTGCGAGCGGACTGGTCTCATTCGGCACTTCGGAGGATGACGTTATCATAGAGGACATTACTGTTAACGACTCCATGTCCATGTCCCTTCCTTCTTCCCAACCCGTGAGGCTGGCCCACGACTGGCCCAGTGCTCGCCTGTACGCTTTTCCCCGAGAGCCCTGATCCCTCAGGTCATCGGGAGGATCAAGGAGACCGAATGCTCACTCCTTCTAGTGGCTCCCCTCTGGAGGAACCAGACTTGGTTTCCAGAGCTGATACAGCTCTCAGCAGTAGAGCCATGGCCCATTCCGCTAAGGAGGGATCTCCTTTCTCAGGCCAAGGGCATGATATGGCATCCCTGACCAGAGTTGTGGATTGTGGAGCCTTCATGTCTGGTGCCTCGACGGGAACTTGACCAGCTTTCGGAAAGAGTGAGCAATACCATTTTAGAGGCCAGGGTGCCTTCTACGAGACGCCTCTATGGCCAAAAATGGCAGGTCTTTTCCAGTTGGTGTTTGGCGAGAAGATTGGACCCGTGCTCATGTGATGTGTCCCACGTGCTAACCTTTCTTCAAGAGCTGTTGGATAAGGGGCGAGTCCCTTCCACGCTTAAAGTGTATGTGGCAGCCATCGCAGCAAATCATTCCCTCAAGGCTGGCCGTTCATTGGGTAGAAACCATTTTATTGTTAAATTCCTGAAGGGCGCACAGAGACTTAACCCTCCTCGCCCTCAGATGATACCCTCATGGGACTTGTCAACGGTCCTGAGAGCCCTGAAGGGCTCCCCCTTTGAGCCGCTCACTTCGGCCGACCTTCGGCCTCTTTCACTTAAAATGGCCCTTACAGGCACTGTCAGTCAGTGCCTCATGTCTGGAGTTTGGGACAACCGACTGAAAAGTTGTCTTGAAACCGAAACATGGTTACCCTTTTGGTGCTCCGCGTTGCAGAAGGTGAGCAGGAGCCTAATCTGCTTTGTCCTGTCAGGGCATTGAGAATATATTTGGAGTGCTCTAAACTGTTTCGACAGTCAGAGCAGCTCTTTGTTTGCTTTGGAGGCCGGCAAAAAGGGTTGCTGGTCTCAAAACAAAGACTTTTCCATTGGATAGTTGATGTTATAGTCTTGGGTTATGCTGCAGTAGGGTTACAATGCCCGATAGGAGTAAGAGCCCACTCCACAAGAGGAATGGCCTCCTCCTGGGTGTTGTCTAGCGGGATTTCTATTGACAAGATTTGTGCGGCCACCGGCTGGTAGTCGCCGTCTACCTTTGCCAGATTTCAAGTGCAGGTTCTCTCCATTTAACTATCCACTCTTTCCTCTTGGGTGAATAGGGTTATGTTTATTCCCTGCCAGATGGCTGGGTCATGTATGCTCTTGTCTTCTGGAAGGCCCTTTTTAGTGCTTCAGTACTGGACTCGCAGAGTAGATGGTTCTTCATCTGCTTCAGTGCATGGCGTGATTGGATACGTTCCCCAATGCGGTCTAAGCAACAAGAGAGACCATTCGAAAGGGAATGCTCCAGTTACTGATGTAAACCTTGGCTCTCTGAGATAAAGGTACGAGCGTTGCGTAGACCACATTGGGGAAAACACCTGTTTTACTCTGTACTGAAGCCTGATTTGTTCACGTTTGTGTAGCTGCACAAACCAATGGCGCTTTAGCCCGCCAGAAAGGGCAGAGGTGACCCCTATATAAGTTGGCTCGCAGTGCCATTTATCAGATCGTTCGACAGTCATCGATTCGTGTGCAGCTACAGCTATATACACTTTGGAGGGCATTTTCAAAAAGCTCAGTTTTCTTTTCACAAAAATGGCATCTCAATGTGGACGGAATGCCAAAACGGAGAGAAAAAAATGCGTTTTCAAATGAAAGAAATACTCTTAATAGTTAAAGACATCCAACTAGTACATTTACATAGAGAAGCAACATACCGAAATGCAAAAAATGCAAGTTTCAGGTTAATGGGATAAAAAAAGTCAAAAGGTCTGGAGAACATTTTTAAAAGTTTAACTTTTAATTTGATCACAGCATTTTTATAGCACTGTGTCACCGAAGACTTGAATGCATGAGTGCCGTCAAACACGTTTGCATAGAAAAGCAGCATAATGATATGCAGGGAAGTTTGAAACTGTAAAAAAGGTCTAAAGGTCTGTTTGTTGTCTTTTCAGATTAACTTGTTTTTAGAATGCTGTTATGTGCAAGATGGTACAAAAGAGGCAAGACCCCAGCACAATGGTCAAACGTGTCCATCTGGTGCATGTTTACATAGAAAAGCACAAAAACAATTGAAACATTGAAATCGAAAGCAGTGTAATGTGTGAAAGCTCCTGCATGCATTAAAACAGCCTTTGCATCGGGAGATATAAAATTCTCTTTGTAAAAACATCTCTTTATTAGTGTAAACGGGATCAGAGCACATGTTTTCTATTGTTGTGTATAAGTCCTCTGCAGATAGCAGTGCTCTCATTAAACTGATCTCCTGCAGTGATGGAGATCCATGTGCCAGTGTGATTCGGGCTTGAGAACACTGAGTCTAATCATTCCTATTATCCAATGCATTTCCTCAGTCTCTAGGGGTTGAGCTTATAAACAATTGATGATTATACTGAAAAAAACATACATAGTGCAGCCAACCCTTGGTGGTAATGCGATAAAATGCTTAATTAATACATTACAATGTGAAAAAGACTCCAACAGATGCTTGTGGTGAGTTGAAAGGCACGGCACTGTTGCAAAACACAGCAGAAACAGTTGCTTCATATGTTACGCCTGCAATTTTTATATGTAAGTGCTGCCTTGTTTTTTCTATTTTAACTACTTGTGAAGACTTAAGTGTCAAGCACAGTTCAGAAACATCTCCTCTACTCTTACAGTTTCCCACATTTCTTTGAATATACCACTTGCCAAGCTGTCTCAATTCAAGTCTTTATGCTACTTTGTAGTGGGAATGAAGAAAAATACCCTGAGGATATTTTCAACAGACCCGAGTGTCCATGGGTGAGAAGGCTTAGATCAATGTGGAGCAATTACACTTGGATTTGTTGAGTATTACTGAACTCAGTAGGGTTAGAGGGACAGAGAGAAATAACATTCTTTTACCATGTCAGACTGCCATGCCTGTTAGTGATATTTTATACAGTTTAAGTAACAGCTAAAAAATTGAACAATTATGATTTGACCCACAGATGTCGCAAATGGCAGCTGCACGACTGGTGCAGGACCTCTGGACGTTGAGAAAGTGGAGGCTGGAAAATCAAAACAGCTTGATAAATGAGACTGTTTATTTTTTGGGAATTATAAGAAATACAGTAAATGGATTTTCACACTTGTACTGTGGTGGTGTCCACACACTTCTATGCAAACACCATTCATCTACTATCATATAATAAATTGCTTGCAGAAAACATGGGTATTTTTTGAATAACTGCCAGTGTAGAAACATGCTATTTATCTTCACAACTGTGCACTCTTGAAAAAAAATAAAGGTGCTTTAAAAGGTTCTTCACAGCAATGACATAGAAGAACCATTTTTGGTTCCACAAAGAACCATCTCTTTCTTACCTTCTTATAATCTGAAGAACCTTCTTTCTTCAGAAAGGTTTTTAGTGGTGAAACAGAAAGGTTCTTCAGATGTTAAAGGTTCTTTGTGGAACCATTTAGACAAAAAGGCTCTTCTATGGTATTGTGAAGCATCTTTATTTTTAAGAGTGTGTAATGCTGGTATCTACCAGCATGGTGGTTTGACTCTCTGTTTCTTGCATTGCCAGAAATCATCAATTCTGTTGACATCCCCAAAGTCCCTTTCAAGGAAAGTCACTTCACTTGGCAGCCATATTTGCAATAACTCCGGGAAGCTATTTTAGACATGCAAGACCAATTATCTACTTGTATGGGGAAATAACAAATTTTCAACTGCTAGCCAAACTCACATTCCAGTTGTTTACAAAATCTCACGTGAACTGCGTATATTTTAGGTTGGTCCATCCAATGCAATGTGCAGAATCTCTTGATTCTGACGGTTTCTGTGGAAACTGGAGCTTCTGACTTCTGACTAGAAGGCAGGACATGTTCCACCATGTTGCACATTGCACTTTCTCCCATTCATAGTAATAGGAGTGAACCGTCTTGGTATATATACAGCGTTTGATGTCCCCTAAGTCGATAAGTTGGTGGCCTTCAGCTTGATATTATGAGAAAACGTTACTATTTCTTATGAATTAACACAATTTGATTTGTACGGAAACATACTATTTTAAGATAAAAAAGTAAGCATAAAGGTCCACTCATAGACCCACAAATGAACCTAACCATCTGTGGGGTGTAAGCAGATTTGCTAGCAATTCACTAATGTAAAATAGTCACAAATTGCCATGAGACTATACCAGCATCTTATACTGCAATTTCAATTTCAGTGTTCGATTTAAGTGAATAACATTATTTGAAAAAATCTATTTTACATAGTGTTTTAAAAAATCATCACATAATACAGTACTTTAGTGCTATTTACTGGCTTCCCAGTGTGTTTATTGTTTAATAGAATAGAGGGAATTCTTATTCTGTGATGACAAACATAGCGTGTCGTTGGGACCCAGCAGTGTTCGATGTTGGTTGCTAGAGCAGCTCTTGAGAACCAATAAAGCGCTGCAGTGATGACAGATTTAAATAGGCCAACCTGGAAGTTAGCATAACCCTGGTTCCCATGATATTGCATGAAATCATGATAGTTTTCACAAAAGAACACAGTTTTTAAGAATTTTGAAGACTAAATACAATCGCTAACAGCTTTCGGTCTTTATTAAACAAAAGAAACATTTTTCCCTAATTGTTTAAGTTAAAATAGTTTTCAAAAGAGTCATTATAAACATCTTTAAAAGAGGACTAGTGAGTAGATTTGTTTACCTGTTTTGGAAGATGACATTTAAGGTCCTAGACAACCTCTGTAGTCCCATTTAACCACTTGTTAGCAGCCACCTATTTTAAGACAAGTATATGCTTTAAAAATGAGTATAAAGTTTATGCCGTAGAATAAAATGTGAAAATTTCTGCAGCCTGAGTTAACCGCAGATGTTCCATCAGGCATTTAGCCAAAAAAAAAAAAAAAAAAAAAAAGAACATTTGACTTCCGGACAGAGGAACCAGAGGTGCTAAAATGCCAGCTTATTTGCAGGTTTTGGACTGCAAAAATAAGTCATTGTTGTAATAGTGTATTATGTATTTTTCATCTGCTCCTCAGCTGATTTCTTCAGTTAATTGTAATGGGGAGCATGACAACGAGTCGGGATCCAAGTGCAGGCTTTATTTCATAGAGCAGTCAAAATAGGCAGGGCCAAACAACTGCAAACAACATCCAGGGTGAGACAAAAGAGTAATCTGAAAACTTAAAATGATCAGGGCAGGCAGCAAATGAGGAAAATCCAAAGATCACAACACAAGCAAGGCAAGACAAGGAAACCAGGAAAAACTTACAATTAAGCAAATGCAAACAATACTTAGCAAAGTCTGTGTGAATGAGTGCAGCTTAAATAGTCACTGATGGGAAACAGGTGAGTCTGTAAACACTTTCTAGGCTGGCGTTTCTGAGAAATGGAATCCGGGGTGGAAAGGTGATGAAGACCTCTGGTGGTGAGGGGGAGGAACAGCAGGGACTGGATTTATGACATTAGTAGTAAAATTATGCCTTAAGTTGTCTTCACAAGTCAATAAAATACAAAATGACTTCACAAGTAAAAGAGCACAAAAATAAAAATAGTACGGCCTCTGGATTTTTTTAGTGTAAATATCATATTAAAATGCTATTATTTATTACCCAACTGAACTATTTGCATAGAGCAATCAGTGCATCTGTGAGTGTGAGATTCGTTAAAACATTAATTGATTTGTATGACTAAACATTACATACATAACATTATTATACACCTCTTTCTTAAATATTATAAATGAATAAGCTACACTTTTTTCCTGTGATACTTCCCAGTAGTATGCAACATTTTTGCTTTCAACCACCAAATAATGATGCTGAGAGAACATGCACCTGCGCCTACTGTTGCTATCCACCTTATTTTTCAATGCGGAAGTAAGCTGTTTTCTGGTAATGTGTTTGACGTCCGGTTCATAATCCGCCATAGGAAAATAACGAGAAGAATATCGAAGTGCAGTAAACGGTAAAACAGTTTGCACTACAAACCAACGTGTTCATAATTAGAAGATAATACATTAAAATAATATGGTAAGACACACCAGTTTGCAATATCAGGCAGCAAAACAAGCTTTTTGTGCAGCTAAAAATAGCTGGAAGTGGATGAAACCGGAAGCCAGACACAAAAAATGTCCAAATGGCTGCACCCACTCTTATGGGAAAAATAAGGTGGATAGTTACAAAAGTAACTTTAACCCCCATATAATTTACTACAGATAAAAACATGAGCTGTGATTTCAGGTTTGTTCAGTTTTCTAAATGGTAATCATTGTTGTAACGTTTTCATTTTAAAGCGTGTTGTTGTAGACTACATTTTAGCAGTAATTTATTAATTACTGTACATAGAAAGCAGTTTTAGAGTATGTGCTATTTTGACATGGTATTTTTTCCCACTTACCCTATTAATTAATGCTTTACCCGTTCATGCAGTAGTATACAGTGATTTATTTTAGGGGTATTTTTTTGTTTGTTGTTGTCCTTTGTGGGTTTGAAAAAAAAAAATCGCACTTTGACATCATGTAGACTTTTACGCACATCCATTGGCTACGTTCACACTGTCAGTTTTTGGGATTGACAACCTCATTTACATACAGGTGTGAGTATCGAAATGTCCTGTTCACACAGCAGCCTACATATAAAACTGGATATAAAACTTTCAGATGACACGCAGCTCATTTCTCCGTTACTGTAAGTTACCGAAACCACAAATGAAAGCATGCAACACACGGTAGATGCGAGTTTGTGCGGTAGAGCGGCTATCTCGCACTTAATGATGGACAACTAGTTGTCCGGTCCTGTTCCGTTCACACAGGGCGTGTGTTCCGAGAGTGTGGTTGTGAGTCCTGAAAATTTACGGGTGTGAGTTCGGTTATAGAATGTGGTTGTGGTGTGAACATAACCATATTAAAGGAGAAGTCCACTTCCAGAACAACAATTTACAAAAAATTTACTCACCCCCTTGTCATCCAAGATGTTCATGTCCTTCTATCTTCAGTCGTAAAGAAATTATGGTTTTTGAGAAAAACATTTCAGGATTTTTCTTCATATATTGGACTTCAATTGTGCCCCGATTTTGAACTTCCAAAATGTAGTTTAAATGCAGCTTCAAAAGGCACTAAACGATCCCAGCCGAGGAAGAAGGGTCTTATCTAGCAAAACGTTTGTTCATTTTTTTCCGAAAAAATTTTTTTTTATACTTTTTAAGCACAAAAGCTCATGTAGCACAGGCTCTGGGATGCGCTTTCTTGAATGATTCGTTCATTTTGAACGGATCTTTTATGTGACTCGGGAAGAACGAGTCATCTCGGGGAGTGATTCGTTGAGTCGCGCATGCGCAACATCCTATTAGGTTCTGTACTGGAATTAGTTCATGGGGCTGTCATGTGATGAACGAACGCCTCAACCCGGAAACTTGTCAGATAAGAGGTGAGGTGAGCTAATCATAGACTAAAGACCCAGGTAAACAATGAATTAATCTTTTCTGTTTCTTATAGCATTATAGTTTTGTCTTGTTTGTAGTGTAATCAACGTTTGTGTAAGCAGTAGATGTGTTAGGGAAGTAACGCATACCATTTTAATTATATTTTGCTAAAATGAACGAAATGACTCGGAAAAAGATTCGTCCATTTTGTTGAACGAGACTCAAAGGTCCGAGTCCGTAAAATGATCCAAACTTCCCATCACTACTACGAATCACGTCGAAGTTCATCGTCTGTCGTGAACGCGCATCTCAGAGCCTGTGCTACAGGAGCGTTTGTGCTTAAAAGTACACAATTTTTTATTTTTCGAAAAAAAAAAAATATATATCTAGCGAAAAGATCGTTTCGCTAGATAAGACCCTAAATTTAAAATCGTTGTCAACTCAGGTATCTACCTGATGACTTTTGTTGGTGTTACCTCATGTGAACAGGTTGATTCCGTCGTGTTTTTAAAGATTAAAATGAATTTAGATGTCACCACGTTTAGTTGGACAACACAAACCTTTTATACAGTATGTGTTACACACACACACACACACACACACACACACACACACACACAAGGTGTAAGCGCATCCACCCTTATGCCTCAGGTTGGAGGCGCGCAGGGGTTGTTATGACAACTCCCGCGCAAATAAAAGATGCGCTTCTCTGTGCGTGATTTGTCTCAGCTCGGAGAGCAATCCAATCATCTGGCCACATTCCCCTCTGATCACGCGCTGGATTTACAATTCCGAGCAGCTGCTTTAAAAAATAACTTGGAGCGAACGTAACGGTCGCCATGGGGCAACACGGCGCCAGGACTGTCCTGTTTATTAGTAGTTTTAAGGTGAGGGAGAAGCAAAGTAAACATTCGCGCTAGACAAACAACTGAAATACAAGACAGAAATGAGTTTGAGGTCCTGAAAAGATGTTGAGACGGATCTCGTATTTTGTGGAGAGAGGGATGAGAGGAGCGCGGATCAACCAGAGGCGACAGAGGTTTATGGCACAACTGTTCACAACTTCTGCCGAAAGCCAGCTGGAACGACTCGCATTTTACAAGTACGGAAAACATAAATAGAAAGAATAGATACAAATGTGTATGTTCAAATATGTACGCTTTTAAGTAAGTTTATTTGCTCTTTACTTCCTCAGGTCGCGTGAATAACCTTTAACAAACCAAAGCTCGGAGAACAAGTTGGTCCGGGATGCCAGACAATATCGCCTTTCTGACGAACAGCACAGAATTGGGGCACGTCGGTCGCGCGTTGGGTTCGAGTGCCCGCCCCGCCTGGGCAATAGCGGTGCTGGCCAGCGTGCTGATCTTCACCACTGTGGTGGATGTTTTGGGTAACCTGTTAGTCATAATTTCGGTGTTCAGGAATCGGAAACTGAGAAATGCTGGTGAGCTTACATTTATCTTTGTGGGTTACGCGCTCTGTTCATTCATGTAGTGCTTCACGTGCCATTAGGGGGATACAGATAATGAATAATGTACTTGAATGAAGTAATTAGTCGACTTGTATCCCCTTTACTTGACAAGAATCTCCTTTGACGTGCTGACTTAAGTGTAAATTATACATGGTGAAAAACGTGCTTCTAGAGAGCTAACATATTTGCTTGTGCGGTTTATGGGTTTTGAATTCAATGTACTATTTACCTCACTTCTGACTTACTGACTAATTTACCTACATCATAGTGTTTATGTAGTGTAAGTGAAGGATTACTTTAATAGCAAGAACAAGAAAATATCTTGAAATTCGCAAACATCTTATGTAACCATTCCATCCAAACAGCACAAGTCAGCTTAATTCATTTATTTATTTTTTGTAAGTAGACAGTTTAACGAACAGATAATAGTTTTAATGGTAGCTCTTTACAATAAGGTTCCATTAGTTAATGATACTTAATGTATTAACTAACATAAACAAACAATGAACAGCACATTAGTGTATTTATTCATCTTTGTTAATGTTAGTTGAGGAAAATACTGTTGTTCATTGTAAGTTAATGTTCATTAATTCACAGTGCACTAATGTTAACAAGCACAAATTTTGATTTTTAAATGCTGCAATTAACATTAATTAAGATTACTAAATGCTGTAGAAGTGTTGTTCATTCTTCATGTTAACTATAGCACTTTACTAATGAATTTTCTTGTTGTGTTACCGTTTTAATTAAAATGCAACATTTTAGTACTGAATATGCCCATGCATACTGAAATTGAGGCTTTCAGCAAGCATATCAATATTTTTGTCACTCACAAGTTCGTTTTTGTGGAGAAACTCCTTGTTTCAGCATTTTTTAAGTCTGAGCTTTTGGTAGTGTTAAGTTCACTTCACCTTGACCATGTCATGAAAAATTTACAGCGGCTTATCGCTCTCAGCAGTATGGGCTTCAAAGACTTTCGACTGTAGTTGGGCATAATTGGACGTGTACATCAGTAAAAAAATCTGGCACCCTCCTGAGCCTTATTACACCCTTTATTTAATTGTAAATGGATGTGTTTGATGTTTTTAAAAAGATGTTAAATCTAATTTCCCACTTGAATGACCCCTATTGTGTTTTCACACATAATCCTGTCTAAAAAGTGTTTTCGGGAACAGCTGTTGAACTATGATGTCACACTGTTGTTAGACTTGACACTGAGGGATTCAGAGGAGACAGATTTCAGCTCTTTCAGTGCCTGTGACAATGTGTACTTATGCATGCATGTGTTTGTGGGATTGTTCCACACAGCGCTGATGCAATTGAGTGGGACTGCATTCAGAACCTCTTGACAGTTTGTGCATCTGCAGGGACATAAGCGTGGAGAGCGCTCACACAAGAGCGCACTTCAAAGCTCATGCTTTTTCGCATTGAGCAAGAGCCAGACCTGTCTGCTTCAAAGGCACACTCGCAGTCTTATATCACCCTCTGTCTGATAGACACTCCTGACTCTCTCTGTCTTCCCCTTCGAAGCAATTCGAGCACATGGAGGTGGCATCAACGGCTCATTAGATTGAGTATGAATGCTGTCAGATTTTGTGCGTGGTTTCCCCCCCGATGGTCGTGGCGACTGCCTCTGTCTTCTCGCCTCTCGCCTGAGTGGATCTTCTGTGAAGGAGGAGAATTTATTCCTTCGTCTTTCAGTTCTTTGTCATTGCCAGCGCCAATCAGGCATCTCACGCAAGCAATAACACTGTCACTAACACCCAAAGAAGCATTAAAGCACAGAAGAATGGCAGAGTGGTGTGCGCCGTGTGAACTAACAAGGGCAGAGAGCTGAGAAGCGACAGAAAGTCTTGTTCTCCAAACAAGTGTTTTCGGAAGTAAAATCGTATGTTCTCAGAATCCTGTTTGCAGATTCACCGCGTAATCACCCTGTGTGAAGCGCGGACATAAAAGATTTATGACTGGTAAAAATCTCAGTCTTTTACGATAACGAAGCACATTCTGATGAGAGGGTGGGTATGAAAGAGACAGTATAAAAAGACTCTACTCTCCATGTCTTTTGCTTCTCCGTTTATGTTATGTAGAACAGATGCTGTGCTTTATTAGTCAGACTTCCATGTCGAGTTCACATTTGAGGAATAGTTCACCCAGGAATTTAACTCTGCTGAAAATGTACTCATCTGCAGGCCATCCAAGATGTAGATAAGTTTGTTTCTTCATTAAAACATATTTGGAGAAATTTAGCATTACATCACGTGATCACCAGTGAATGGGTGCCGTCAGAATGACAGTCCAAACAGCTGATTAAAACATCGCAATAATCCATAACTAATTGGCATAAACCAAAAGTTGCATGTTTGTAATAAACTAATCCATAATTAAGATGTTTTTAACATCAAACAGTTGCTTCTGGCTAAAATATGAATCCTCTATCTATAATATTGCTTTCTCCAGTGAAGTTGTCTTATGTGAATCAGGAGAGAAATATGCACAGATCAAGCACTGTTTACAAGTGAACGCAGTCCAAAACAGTTCTAAACAAATATGTCTGTGTGAGAGGATAGCAGACTTTTTCACTGGAGGAAGCATTATTATAGATTTTGGACTCATATTTTGGCTAGAAGTGATGGTTGAAAGTGTAAAGGATGTGTTTTTTGTTTTTACAGTCATGCAGCTTTTCACTTCACAAGACATTAATTAAAGGACTGGAGTCATGTGAATTACTTAGGATTATTGTGATGTTTTTATCAGCAGTTTGGACTCTCATTTTGACGGCACCCATTCACTGCAGAGCAATTTTGACTAAAACTGATGGTTTAAAGTTTAAAGGTTATGTTTTTACAATCATGCAGTTTTTCATTTCACAAGACATTAATTGATGGATCATGCGTATTATTTGTGGATTATTGTGATGTTTTTATTAACTGTTCAAACTCTCATTCTGATGGCACCCATTCACTGCAGATGATCCTTTGGTGAGCAAGTGATGTAATGCTAAACTTCTTTAAATCTGTTCCCTGTTCCCTCATCTACATCATGGGTGGCCACAGAGTGAGTTAATTATAAGCAAATTTTCACTTTTGGCTGAATTATTTCTTTCAGCTATCAGCTGAAGGCACATGGCAACCAGGGCTTCTGGAGTATCACTGTCCGTTGGCCTTTCTCCCTTTCACTGTCCCCTGTGTGGTTATGTAACAGCGTTTCTCGAAAGGGGGGGTGAGTGCCAAGTGAAGCCCTTCTGCTGTCAGATTCCTGGCAGGCCCTGTTCTGCCACATGAGTATGGCCGCTACAGTGGTCAGCGTGACTGTCAGCACGTGTTTGTGTGCACTGAGGTATGTGTGTGGTAAAAATGGCATTGTAAACCACAGGGAGACCATAAAAATGAGTGGAGACAGACAGAGTGTTCCTGTTCTGTGATTATGGAAGTGTAGTGTTATACTTTTGCTTTAGGTCTGATAAAAAAAAGACATTAGTGGGCTTGAAGCCAAGACTTGATTGATAAATTGATAAATGACTGTGACTGGCATCGTATTAGCTGTAGGTTTAGATTAAAAGGGTCATAACCTGCCTTTTTTATTATTTTTTACTGTTCCCTGAAGTCCATTTATAATGTTTCCAAGATTTTACATCAAAAAAGCATAATTTAGAAGTAATAGGCTATTTTTTTAATGCTCTATTTTAATAGGATTGTAGCCTCGGAAGTAAATGCCCACTGCTATGATTGGTTGACTGTTGTATATGTTTGACAGCCTGCATCCTTCATATTTAGGTTAAAAACACATAAATACATATCAAATGATCTGTAATAACAGACAGCAATAGTGACCATGTTATAAAAACAGTTACACAAACTTGTCGGATCAAATATAGTCAGCACAGCATCGTCTTTTAGTTTCAATATTTCTAAAAAATCCTGCGTCAAATGTGCCTTGTTTGTAAATGAATCTGCGGTAAAATTAAGTGAAAAAAGGACCAAGTTCCTTCTAATTTGGTCTGGAACTTTATTAAAAATAAAAGTTAATTCACTCTTTCCTAATGTTGGGATCCGAAGGGAGGCAATGCAAAGATTGTGTTTTTTCCACAACTTGGGACTGTACAGCGTCTTCTTGTCTTCGGAGCAATCTTTATTGTTTAGTTCCTGCATATTTTTTACACTGCCTTTTTTACTTCTTCTGCGGAGGCAGTGTTTATCCACACTATTACGTCTTAAAGTAGACGAATAATAATATTCATAGACACATGATAATTCGTATGTAAAATACATACATAATAATATGTATTTTACGTAAAATGTGGTTCTACAAAACGTACATTTACTTACACTTTTACAGGCACGAAAACGTATTTTCAGCATCTAAACGTACAAATACCTACATATTTCAGCATTTAAACATACAATACTGACGTATTGACAAAACCTAAAAATGAATCCTTTTGAATATTGAAATCGTGGAATCGATTGGCTGATTGCCTGCATTAGTCACAGATTGCAATATGCCATGTTTCTGATGTTTCTGGATCGGGATAATAATTTGGATACTATTTTCATTGATAAACAACTTAAATTCTGCTCTGCACCTCACATAAACCCACCGTATTCCAGAATTAAGGATTACTTTTGGATTACTATATACACAATGAGACCAGGCTGACCAGGCTAAGTTGAAAGTTCTTAAACTTACAGGATGTTTTTATAGTACAATGACCTCTTACATGACAAAAGATCATGGGAATTTTAATTTATCAGTTCATAACCCCTTTAAGTGAGAGATTTGGGGTTTCATATTCATAGAAAACTTTTTCATAAACATTCACAAACCCTGACATTGCCTCAAAACTTAACTATACTGTAACTTACATTCTTCTGTGGAGAGCAAAATATTTTTTATGCTCCTGGTCACTTTAAATTTTCATTGTGTGGAAAAGAACAGCATGAACATCATTGAAAATCCTCTTTTAGCTTTCAACAAAAAATAGAAACTCATGAGTTTCGTGCAACATAAAGGTGGATGTTTTTCATTTTTGAGTGAACTATTGCTTTAAGAAATCTTTAGAGAAATATTCTGTTTGATTCTTGTTCTGTTTGTGTTCTGGGGGAACTCTTGTGCACTCTTGCTTTTCCTCTCGGCCTCAGGGCTATGCATGATTAAACTTAAATCGGTTCAGTGTCCATCCGCAGAGTTGTCAAAGCCTTTCAGCATCTGTGGTGCTTTCCATATAAGGTGTATATCTGCTTTTGCTCTCTCTCTCTTTGAGTGCGTGTGATTTTGAATTTCTCCTTGATTTTTCTCGGCTCAGCTTTTGAGCCTTGTAAAAGTGAACCGCTGTCCTCACCTGCCAGGGTGTTCATGTCCTGCACAAGTGTGGAAACACCTCAGCCTGTCACACAAACAGACACATGCAGGGAGACCAAAGAAATTAACACCAACAGCAAATTGGATGGGTGTTTGTATGTCCTGACATTTAGTGGAAGCAGGAAATAAAGAAAGAACAGAGCACTTCGAAGACAGACCGCCACTAGCAACATCAGCAGTTGGCACAATCTACACCCCGTGTTGTCAGAGATGATAACGTGACTCCATTGCATGTGCGTGACCCATTTCAGCACCATGGACAGCAATAGATCAGTCATTCAAATCCAAATCCTTTCTATATCTGTCTTGAATGCTTTGTAATCGTTTAGAAGAAACTTATGTAACTGTCATCATGCCGGACCCCTGGGCAGGTCTGTTAGGAAGTGGGTTTGGGCTAGAGAGCTGTATGGATTTGATGCACATTGCAGGCTAAAGTCTATGTGAACAGTGTTTAGAAAGAGAGAACAGCCCACCTGCTGTTATTAAGTGCCTAGAGACCCTCCTAACAGGGCAGTAAAACGGTTTCCAGAAGCCTCAAAGTTTATCATGGCTAAGGTCTACTCTGAGACAAACAAGCAACACATGGATTTTTGTAGGCATGCACTTTAAAGAAAGTCAATACCAAGGATTCTAAACACAAGGCCTTTAAGATCAAAATGTAGGAGATGATTTGCTGTGCTTTCTGAGGTTTTTCTCAAGAGCAAGAAGTCAGCCTTGGTGTTGTTCTACTGTTTTCAAAATAGAAGGGTCGTTTCTGCTATTCAGTACTTTTTGAGCTTTATAACGTGGAAGAAATGAATATACTTGAGAGTAGTTTGAATTATATTTACAAAAAACTGTACCAGACTTGCAGAAATAATCTCTTTTAATAATCTTTTTGCCCCCAAGGTCAGGCATTTAATCATAACTTATTTACACAGGAGCAAAAATACGAGTAAATTTTGATATTTATTCACAATGCATATTTTGAAATTTTGATCATCATACAAAATTTCAGGACAGCATGGATTGTCCACACAACATTACAGAATTCATTGCTATTTCCATTGCTTTATGCAATGATATGTGATGTAAATTTTCACAAATAAACATGTTTTGCTTAAGACATTTTATTAGAGAAATGTAATATTTAATATTTTTTAATATTTGAAATATTTTATAATAAATTGACTTTTTTATGTCAAAAGTCAAATAGACATGGCACTAGAAAAAGACAGAAGAGACAAAAGATTTAAAAAAAATGATTTAAAGTCACAAATATGTTCAGTTAATAATAATAAATAATGTTTTATCTTAAAATTGAGTAAAATATTTTATTTATTATATTTGGTCAAATGTTACTGTTCAAAGGTTTGTGTTCAGTAAGATTTGTTATAAGCTTTTAATATTTGTATTCAATAAGGACTTTTTGATTATAAATGTCTTTAATGTATTTTTCAATATTTCAAAAGATCCTACTTCAAATAAATGCTGCTCCTTTGAACTTTATGTTTATGAAGGTATACAGAAAAAAAGCACCACAGCTTCCACAAAAATATTAAATAGCACAACAGTTTTTGCATTGGTGATTATAATAATAATAAATGTTAGAATCTTGTATTATAATAGAATGATTTCTGAATGATCATGTGACACTGAAGACTGAAGTAATAATGCTGAAAATTCTGTTTTACCATAATAGGAATACATTATTTTTTAAAATATATTAAAATACAAAACAGTTCTTTTAAATCGTAATAACGTTTCATGATATTGCTTGCATTTTGATCAAATAAATGCAGTCTTAGTGAGAATAAAGATGTCTTTCAAAAACATTAAAAAAACATACTGACCTTTTTAGCTTTGCTGTATAAAATGACAGTAAATGTTAAGTGATTTTTTTCTATTACACCCCCTGTGAGGAGTGCTTGTATCTCCCTTATTGAATTTGATTTATTTTGCCAAAAGGTTTAGAATATCACATAATTCTCTTCAATCCATTCAGCCCCGCTGAGTTAGGGTGGCACCAGGAGAGCCTGTCACGAGTGAATTCACCAACGTAATGGAACTTTGCTGGAGTCCTTTATTCCTTCTTTCTTTTTTTTTTTTTTTTTTTTCCGGCTTTCCCTCACTGATGTACTAGCAAATGTCATTGCCCAGGGAGGCATTTGAAATTTAACAGGTAGAAAAAGAAAATCTCTGCCGAACTGTTTGTATTCAGTTCTTGCTTCGCTCTACGGCAGGTTCAAATAGGAGACAGAGTTTCAGCTTTGCTTTCAGGTTTACTTGATGATAGGTTCACAGCAGTAACTGTTTGCCTCCACCTGTCTGTTCTCAGGACGGCAACCTCTTTTAAACTTTTTTCGAAAGATGCTTGGATTTGAATGCATGAAACAAAAAGATGTCCACCCTTACTGCTTCCGTCCAATTTAACAGATACGTCCCTGATACTCAGTGGACCATGATGTTGTTGTCTCAGGATGTATCATTCAGCAGACACTTTTAAATCAAAGGTCTTGCAGTTGGACAGGTGCAGTGACAGTAACAGTTGTCTTGAAACCACTCACAATCTTTTTTAAGCTTTTTCTTCTTCCCATAAAAAACACACACGTAATATAGCATGTTAAATTATACTATATTGAATCTGAAGGTTTCGTAGCTCTTCGAATTTTACTTTGATTTCTAGGCAAACGTTCTCTTTTACATGCTGCATGCTGACTCTACCTTGGCACGAGATAAAACAGCAAAACCCTGGACAGGCAGCCTGAGGCATAACCATGATCTTCAAACCCGTCTTTCCTGATTTCACAAACCAGAGACCCAGCGAAAAAGCTGGGCATGTCAAGATTTTTGAGATTCATTTATGTATACGCACATTGAGGCATTATCTGATCATTTTAGTTTAATGAAATCCATCGTTCTACACCCTACAACCAGTGATAATAATGCAAAGCTCTGGACTGAATCATTTGATCGTTGGGAATTGTAGGCTGAGGCGCACAATCTGAATTTCATGAACCCCAATTTTGATCTGATCAAAGATTGCATGCCTCAAGCATTTTTAAGCCTTTAAAGCTTTACTTCAGCATCAGCATGAAATAAAAATCCACACTGTTGAGAAAAAAGAGAAAAATTAAGCAAACTCAACGTAATGTATATCATCCCACCACCAAAGCCTGAGTTGAACCTCTGTGACGTTTATTCTGCTATTGCATAACACAATCTGAGACATTTTATTTACATTACTTCATGACTCATCTGAGTCACTTTGAAGGAGTCAAAGGTCAACATGTTGACATTTTGACAGAGGCCTTCAACGAGGATATTGTTTTTTTATGTGGCTGTTCAGAGATCTGAATGATGTAATAGTGTTTGGCTGGAAGGAACGCTGAGGTTCAGAGTGGGCTGACTGATCGCGAGGTGGATTGTAGAGAAAGCCGGTGTGGTTTCATACAGGTGGGATATAGTCATTTTAGTCATTGAAACTCATGCACCAGTTACAGTATCTCACAAAAGTGAGTACACCCCTCACATTTCAGCAACATTTTTAGTATATCTTCTGAAGGAACAATACTATAGAAATGAAACTTGGATATATTTTAGAACAGTCAATGTGCAGCTTGTATACCAGTGTATGTTTACTCTCTTTTACTCTCATTATTGTCAAAATAGCTGACTGTGAGTACACCCTAAGTGATAACAGCACTATGCAGTGATATGAACTTATTGTTACGTATTTCACGTCTTGCGAAAAAGTTCCGACAGGTACGTTTTCGTCAGATCAGGTAGCATTTTTCTAACTTTAATGAAAGTATGTCATCTTTTATGTCAAATTCAAAAGTGTATATTTAGAAGCTTTTTCCAAAATTTCAAATAAAAACAACAGAATAAGAAGAACAAGTTACTGATGAAATATCAGCTAAATATCAGCAAAATTCATTTGCACTACAGAGATGGCACAGAAGAACACAAAAGTGGCATGTAAGTATATTTACAGATGTTTAATGAGGCTCAGAGGAAGCATGAGTGCAATTAAATTAAAAAAAATAATTTTGAAATTAATGTATTAAATATAAAATTTGAATCTAGAAATATTAAATTATTCAAATTATTATTCAAATTATTAAAAAAGCTGAAATTATACCGTAAAAATGAAAACTGTCAGTAGGTGGCGAAAAGTCACTGATTTAATTACTGAATCATTCATTCAATTCATTTGTTTGAATGAACAACTGATTCATTCAGGAATGAAGCAAGTCTTCATGATCAGGTAATTGAATTATTGATTTATTTACAATGCATGTTCATTCATAAATGATACACTGCTGTGACTAAAACTATTTTCGCAATATTGATTTTCGCTACTGATGAAAGTGACTTAATATTAACTTGTTTTTTGAACTGTGGTATTAAATCAACATCATTTGCAAATTCCCTTAATAATCATTTAAAGCTGTCACTCATCCTAGTTCACTGCGATCTCACAATGTTCCATTATAATCAATGAAGCTCTTTACACAGCACAATTAATCACTTATTCATGTCTACACTTTGTTATAATGAGATGATTTGTGAGCTTGCAGAACTCAGCATTGAACAAATCGCCAGTGTTTTGAGCAGTGATTGGATTGTGATTAACACTGGTTTCAAGGTATCAACAGATATGTCTGTGATACATTACTTAACACTGCGAAAACACAATATGTGACCCTGGACCACAAGACCAGTCATAAGTAGCACGGGTATATTTGTAGCAATAGCCAACAATACATTGTATGGGTCAAAATTAACGATTTTTCTTTTATGGCAAAAATCAGGATATTAAGTAGAGATCATGTTCATTGAAGATATTTTGTAAATTTCCTACCGTAAATATATCAAAACTTATTTTTGATTAGTAATATGCATTGCTAAGAACTTGGACATGTTTAAAGGCGATTTTCTCAATATTTAGATTTTTTTGCACCCTCAGACTCTAGATTTTCAAGTAGTTGTATCTCAGCCAAATGTTGTCCTATCGTAACAAAACACACATCAGTGGAAAGCTTATTTATGCTTTATGGTGCTCGTAAATATTTTTTCATAGTTGCACACAGAAGTTTTCAGACGACTGAAATGGTCGCACTGTAGAGCCCTGGAAAGGGCAAGCTTTTGTATGTGACAGGAGTGCATATTTTAAATGGATATGTTATGTAATGAATATTACATATAACTGTCAAAAGGTTATTGTAAAGTAAACCAGAAAAGAGTGATCAGGTGTGAGCAGTTCAGTGAGGTTATTTTTATTTTTTTTTTGGATCAACTAAACTACTATCTACTGTTATTTCATGCCAGTTTATGTCAATAAATGTATTTTATTAACTGGTCATGAAATAAGCAGCATGTTGTAATGGCATCACAGGACATTCACATCCTTTGGACGTGAGGGCAGCTGTTTGAAGCAGCAGTGGCAGTGGCCCTGGCTCAAGGGCACAATAGTAGTGCTTGTCATTTGGTGCTACTGAGAGTGCATGCTTCCGGGTACCAATTAAGATTAGCCCTTGGTGCCGCTCTATTTGGGCCTCAGTCCAGTTTTTCATCATTCCTAGTTCTTATATCCCCAAGGACTGGACCCCTGCCACAATTTGCAATGCGTAAAAATACAACAAAAAACATGTCACCGTCCTCATCTGCATATCTCAAAAGTTGCAACAGCCCTATAATGTGATTTCCATATTTTACCTAGTATGAAATGACCTTGTGAATATATCACTCCAAAGGAACAGAAAAGTGGTTCCTCAGTAATTTGCCTTGACCTGAGTCCTTCACCCTGCTGCATGTTGTAATATATGTATTAAAAATGTAACTGTCGGAATGAGTATAATACGCAGCAAGTTTATATCGATAAGTGCTTTAACCTTTCAGGATGAAGGTTTATACTTCAAACATTTAAATTACACTTTTAATGCTAAGCTCCTCACTGATAAAAACTTTTGAAATGATAAAAGGCTGTGATCAAAGACAGGTCATTTTATTCTTTCTTGAATCAGGAAGTAACCTTGTACGTAATAAAGATCATTCTGAACCAGTATGTAATTTTTGTTGAGCTCACACACACACACACACACACACACACACATATATATATATATATATATATAATATGTGTGTATGTATATTGTAAAGACTATAAATTTATTTTCTGTAACCATATGCAGTATTTTTCTTAATCATATGCAGTAGACGGGTCTCCGTGTGGTATCAGCTTTTATCAATTATGAGTAGCAGCGCAGATGCTGTGCTAATGAGCACATAAATTAGGCTGCATGTGAAGTTCCTCAAGGTCATCCTCCTCCATTAGTAATTACACTTTTTGAACTTAAGTGGAATTGAGCTCGAAGTGAACCATAAGCCAAGCTCAGCAAGAACAAGAGCTTCCATCAAAAGTGCAATTTCCTTTAATTACACATGGATCACCTTTCACTGTCAGAAAGACCGAGAAGTTTTATTTTGGACAAAATCATTCAAAGTTAAGCTTTTCTTTTTTGGGGTTTAATGAGAGGAACATAAAACATGTCAGAGCACAAGTCAATCCTGCTCACCTCTTTCTCCTTCCAGTTAGCTTACTTTATTTTATAACATCTGGAATATACATACATAAAAGAAATTACATTTTTATTCAGAGGATGCACTAAAATCATCAGACGTGACAGCAAAGACTTTTAGATGGTTACAAAAGAGTTCTATTAATCAAAGAACCTTGAAAGAAAAATGTATATCATTCCACAAAAATATTAAGCAGCAAAACTGTTTATGAAGTTATTTATTATAATATTGTTTCTTGAGCACCAAATCAGCATATTAGAATGATTTCTAAAGGATCGTGTGACACTGAAGACTGAAGTAACGAGACTGAAAATTCAGCTTTGTCATCACAGGAATAAATTCTATTTTAAAATATATTAGAAATATATAAAAATAATAGAAAGCAGTTATTTTAAATTTAGGGCTGTCAAACGATTAATCGTGATTAAATACAAAATTAAAAGTTTAAGAGTTTGCATATAAACAATAATTTGTGTTTATTTATATATACATAATAATTACACACAGTACGCACATATATTAGGCAAACTCAAACTTTTATTTTGTATGCGATTAATCGCGATTAATTGTTTGACAGCCCTATTTAAATTATAATAATATTTCAAAATATTACAATTTTTATTGAATTTTTGGATCAAATACATGCAGCCTCAGTTAGCATAAGAGAGTTTGGCTTCAGCACCATGGACAGCGCAGTGAAACACTAAAGACTTACAGTGAATTGATCACAGTACTAATTTAATTTCTTGTAGAGAAAAGGTCAAATAGCCATTTATATGAAAGGACCCACTAGTGCACTCATTCACTTTTACTCTGTGTGGTCATTCAAGATCCGTGCTGGGTGCTCTGCTTAGACACAGTGAAGGATTTCCTCCAAAGTCCTTAGAAAATGCAGGGTCAAGATGTATTATCGTGCTTGGCATGACTTCACAAAATTGCAAAGGTTGTCCAGATCCGTAAGGAAAAGCAAAAAGGCCACCTGTCTTGTGGGCATGTTCAAGCAGAAGTGTCTGTGTCTCTTACAGCTGTAGCTCTTCTTTTTTGCGTTTAAAGTCTTTGACAGGTGAGCATGGCATGCACGTATCATTTTATACTGTACTCTGAGGGTTTCATAACCCTGTCTGACCCTGTTCAAGTGCTTTTATAATGAGCCTTAGACATGAAACCCTTGCCTTCTGTTCTCCCTCCAGAACTTTTCCCCCGCTTCCTCTGTCAGGTTTTTCATTACACTGTAACTATTTTAAATAGGAAATAACTCAGACATTTCCCTTCATCTTCTTGTCCTTATTTAGCTTTCTTTTCTCACTCTTCCTCTTCATATCTCTATATGTCTCTCTAAAGGAATGGTTCACCTAAAAATGAAAGTTTGCTGAAAATTTACTCACACACAGGCCATCCAAAGTGAGTTTGTTTCTTCATTAGGACAGAGTTAGAGAAGTTTAGCATTATATAATTTGCATTACATCACTTGCAGTCCAAACAGCTGATAAAAAAGTCACAGTAATCCACTCCAGTACATCAATTAAGGTTTTGTGAAATGAAAAGTTGCATTTTTGAAATAAACAAATCCAACATTTTAACATATTAGAGTTTCTGTGAAAGAATTAGGAGAGAAATATGCACAACAGAGGATGGACTTTTTCACTGGAGGAAGCATTATTACACTCTAAATACTGGGCTTTTTTTAACCCAAGTGCTGGGTTCAGCTTGCTGGGTCATTTTATTGGGTTATTTTTATATTTTTTACCCAGGTCCTGGGAAGGTTTTTTATAACTCAGTTGCTGGGTCATTTTCACTGTCAATACAAATGATGAACCCCCATCACATATTTACCCAGTGCTGGGTTGCCAAATAACCCAGAAACATGTTGTTTTTAACCCAGCATTTTTTAGAGTGTATAGATCATGGACTGGTGTTTTGGCTAGAAGTGACAGTTCAAAGTTAAAATGCTTTAATGATAGATTTGTTTCTTACAAACATGCAGCTTTTCACTTCACAGTACGTTAATTTACAGACTGAAGTCATGTTGTTGATTACTGTGATGTATTTATCACCTGTTTGAACTCTCATACTGACGGCACCCAGTCACTGCAGAGGCTCATTGGTGAGCAAGTGATGTAATACTAGATTTCAGAACCAAATCTGTTCTGATGAAGAAAACAATCTACATCATTTTTCAGCAAATTTTTTTCACCAGTTTTGGGTGGACTGTTCTGTTTCTAGTTGAGCTCAGATCTGAAAGCTTTCATAAGCTATCACAAATAGACAAAGTCAAAGAAAAAATCATGGAAATTGTTCAAAAGGTGTGGGAACCCCTGGTGCTTGATCTAGCTGAATGGCAATTTAGATTTCTTTCTATTCTTATTTCAGCTAGACTTTATTCAGGTCACGTGCACGTATTCACATCAGACAAGATTGCTGTGTGTCTCCTTCTGTCACGCACACACATACACACAGCACACCATTAATCAAACACAGGCTCATTACTCATTAGGTTCTCATTGTCAGCTTTTTTAATTGTCATATTTTGATATTTAAGACAGAGCGAATTAGAGCTTGCAAAGATTGCTATGTACACATTAATATTTTATCTTTAATTTTATTGTTATTCTGTTATTCTGTCATTTTTGTTGTTCCTGCTCAGTGGGCAGCGTTTATGTATTTAGCTTTGTCTGAAACCACATCAATATTCTCTTGATAATGCTTTAAATATGCAACAGCATTATATAAAGGTGAATAAATAAAGAAAGATTAAATTCAGACAGAAGCTTTTACTATGGCCAAAGGCATTACTAAAAATAACCTTTTGTAAGAGGATTATACAGTGAAGTTCACACATTAACTGGCTTTTGAGATTTAAAAAATATGCATGTTACACACAGGTTGGTTTCTTCACATATGTGAACACAGAAATGCCATTTATAGCAGCTGACATTGTATGTTGTTTCGTGATACGTTCGTCTCCAGAGCAGCGCTGTGACCTTGAATGTGCTTCATCTCTGGTTGAATTATAGTGGCTAGGGATAAAAGTGTAAAGAAAAGAGAAGAAAGCTCAGAGAAGAAAGGTTGGGCTCAGGTAGGTCAGGGTAATTGTGTTTATCATTTCTTAGACTCTCACTTTATCCTCGGAATAAGGCTAAGAAAAGGGAATAGCTGAAAAGAGTAGTCAATGTCGTTTCAACATGACAGGCTGAAACAGTTTTTAGGTTTTTGGATCATTTTTAAAAGGCCACCGTGATGAACAGCAGAGAATATTGGGTTATGATCTCTCTAATGTCATGCTGAGAGATGCTGAGAATACTTTTTGGCATTTGCTGAAAAGGATAAGGGAAAACAGCTTTCCCTTTTCTATTTATTTATTTATTTATTTATTTATTTTTGGTAAAAGCAAGCATTTTTGTATGCGTTTCTGTTGGTGATATGTTTTGCTTCACTTTCAACAGGAAAATCTGATTAATGGGGGTCCTTACGTTATGGCCCTCACGTTTCATCCGGGCTGGGAGGGGGAAAGACACTGACTGAATGTTAAATGGTCTGGATGTCTAAAAAGCTGTAGGCGATGAGAGGAAAATGTGTGCTTCATTGAAGCTGTTCACCACTCATGACTTTGATACAATCATTTATTTTTCTTTTAAAGGTGAGTCTCATGAAACTTGGCAAGAATATGTCAAGATGACATTTCACTTCAAAAAGAAAAAATAAGAGTATTATGCATAAAGAAAATGAATCTTAGTTTTAGCACCGCAAAATTATTATAATTAAATTCCCCATGACATCAAAATTGAATTTTTTTGGCTTAGTATGAATATGTTAGCCTTAAGGTTATCCATACACTTTTAAAAAAAGGTTCCAAAAGGGTGTTTTTGCAGTGATGCTATAGACCATTTATAAGAACATTTTAAAAATTTAAAGCAACATTTTTATGACTATAAAAAACATTTTCTGCATTTGAAAGGTTCCATGGATGTTCAAGGTTCTTCATAGAACCATTGATGCCAATAAGTGTTAATTTTGACAGCAAATTTTTATTTAGTCTTTAGTTTTAGTCATATTTTAGTCATCTGAATTGTTTTAGTTTTAGTTGATTAAATATCATAAGATTTAAGTTGATTAAATCCACAGTAGATTAAGTCGGCTAAAATCTAATGGGTTCAGGTACAATGTAATGCATTTATTAAGCATTTCTCTAAAATTACCAAACTCATTGTATAGGTATGATGTTAAGGTTTTATCATTATAGACACAGATTTAACATGCCTTTATATTAAAATTAATAATACAAGAACATGGTCTTCTTTTCAGTGAAATGCCAGTGGTTATATAGACTAATTATGCATTCTTTATAACATTAAATAAATTTAGATTCATCTTAATTAGGGCTACTAAAGTGATTCAGTCAAGAGCAGCGAGTGATCTTCTGTCTTTCTTTGTTGCTTGATTAACATCAATGACATGGACAATAGCAACTAAATTAGGCCGCTGTCCCTTTAAAACCGAATGCACGGATGCAGTGTAGCCAACTGAAAAACGTTTGATATTCTCCCAACTGTTTACGTTCTCCTAAGACACCTAAAACTATGTGAATACTCATCAAAACTGACAATTCAACATCATTTTTATGTACTTCTCCGTTCAAGAGACACGAAAGAGTAGCTGCTTCGGTGTGTGCGTTCAGAAAACCGAATCAAATTGAGTTTTCATTTGCATCATCCAATTTATCCATATGTCTGCTCTTCACTTACTCCCAGATATTTACATTTTTGAACGTTTTATGAGACGTGCAGCAAATGTATGCTAGCTTATGTCCTGCCAGACAGATCAACAGTTCAAATGTACGCTTCTAATCTCCTAACCACACAGTAAATTCTGAATGAATCTCTTCCCAAATATCCCTCCCTAACATTTTCGTCTCACTTTTATTCGCTGACAAAAATGTCAGTAGATTTTCGTCCTAGTTTTTGTTTCATTATCGTCTTGTTTTTGTCTGTAAAAAAATGTAGTTGGCGAAAATTATTCGCCAACAAAATTAACTGCAATAAAGAACCTTTTTTTAAGAGTAAGCTAGTGTGTTTTAAAACAATGGCAAAATTCACATTTACAAAATACAAGCATTCAAAACTTACATTTGCTAACTTCTGCCAACATGAATTAATGATTTTGATGACATCACCTGACCTCACATCACTGATTTAAACTTCTCATCAAACTTTCTGTCCAATCAAATGCTCTCTAGAATCTGAAGCGCCCCGCCCCCTTCACTATAAATACACACTGAAGCTGCAGCTGAAATCGGTCACTTGTTCACAGAATTTGTATTCTCTGTAAGGTGAGTGGCACAGCGTGAACTATATAGGGGATAGATAATGATTCAGACAGTGTAAATATGCATTCCATTGGGGCAAAAGAAGTTGCATGAATCGCTGCAGAATGCACACAATCCAAAAAATATAAGGGACCCATTTAAATTCTACACAGAATGGTATATTTTATAGTGATATGGATGAGATTGTGGCTGTGAAACAAATTTGACACAGTCAAATGCAGCTTTACTGAGCTCTGGCTTAAGCTATGATATAAATGAAATGCTACTGGCTATTTAAAAAAAGGGGGCGGGAGTGTGATCTAGACATGTTTTCACTCTTTTCCACTTTCAATTTAGAGGCATGCATTAATAGCACATTTGTCTTTATAAAATGGATAGTTACAGTCCTTGATTGTGTTCTAAGATGTTGTAAATTACTCTACAAACATACATTTTTGTTTACATCTGTGTGTTGTTGGGCAAATTTTCTGAGGAATTACACTGTTTGGCCGAGAATAAAATTTTTATTAAATGGGTCATTGGAAGTTCACTTTTACATGTTGTTTGAACATTAATGTGTGTTGGCAGTGTATGTACACATCTACCCTATAATGATAAAAATCCATGCAGTGGTTTTTAATTAATCTGTAGAAATAATATCCCCTTTTTCAAATCGAGCCATTCTCAGATACCTGTCATTGTGCCGTCACACTGACAGAGGCCGCTCCCACGATAGTTGATTGGCATGAGCGTCTTACCTCAGACCCGCCTTAAATCAGCTGTAACAGTCCGACCTCCATTGTTTCGATGCAGGGATGTAAATTAGACAAGAATATCTCTGATTGAGCGTTTGCGGTGTTGTGTTGCTGGATGTAATAATGAACATAGTGGTCGTCATTTACTCCCGACATCTGAGTCTGCAGTGGATTATGTTTGTTTGTGAAGGGAATGTGCCTCCCCATCTACATATATCTGTCTATGTTCGCGCAAATCATTCATGATCCAGCTTCACTTACAGCAGAAGTGAGTATAAGGGTTTTTTTATGAATCTTTGCGATCGCCTTTTCTAATACCGTGTTAGTTAGCAAGTTTAACGGCTAAACGTGGCTAAATGCGGCTAAAGTAAACAGGCTCATCACTCCACAGAGAGAAGAGAGGGGCGGGGCGAGCAGAGCTCATTAACATTTAAAGCAACCTTGACCAGAGCAGAATGATTTTTGCAGAGCTGATTTTGGCAAGGTAAAAAAAGGTGTTATTTACACTAGCATTGAGAAATTTTAACCAAAGCATGTTCATTTCATTAAGACCCTAAAGAATCATATCAACTTGTGGAAAATGGGCATCCGATGACCCCTTTAATATCATTACACTTTATTTGCTGTTTTATTTGTGAAACCTTACTGCTTATATGGAATAACCATTTTGTAAAAGCAATAAGCAATTTATAACAGCTAAGGGGGTTTTTCCGCTTCACTTCGTGCTTAACATGCCTCTCAGCTGTTATAAATTCACTGTAAACCACGGCTTCTTGGGGTTTTTTGCTTTTGTATGCAGATATTTGCTACCAGTAACACAGGATAAAGGGCTAATTCAGTCAACTGTTTCTACATCGGCTGTAAACAGTGACTGTTTAACATGAGAAAGTGAGTAAATGGATTGGTCGACATAACAGAAATTTTAACGCAGCAGACCATGCATGAGATTAATCTGAGAGGGCAGAGGCTAGAAGACAGCGCATTGTTTTACAGAGCGATGTGTTTTCTGCTGTCACTGTGTAATCAAAGGCTTCAGGCGCCCTGGGGATCCTGCTTTTGAAGTTGATGTGATTCATTCTTTGTCTTTTCATTTCACTTTGTAGCATTGTCATTCTTGATTCTTGTTTCCGCTCTTATTTGCTGTCTCGTTCTCAGCTTGTCGTTCACATGAGTTTAGTCCTACATTCAATTTAAAAGGCATAAAACAGGCTTGGAGGGGCAAAGGCAGGAAGCGGGGTATTAAAAGTGACAGGTAATACAACGAAAAGGTGCTTTTTAATGCATAGTCGACATAAATGTACTTACAGGAATCATAAACAGTGTATACTACCATTAAAAAAGTTTATTGCCTGCAGTTTTTTAATGGTTTTGAAAACTTAAAGGATTAGTTCACTTCTGAATAAAAAAAATTTCCTGATAATTTACTAACCCCATGTCATCCAAGATGTTCACGTCTTTCTTTTTCAGCTGACAAGAAATTGAGGTTTTTGAGGAAAACGTTCTAGAATTTTTCTTGATATAGTGGACTTCATTGGGGATCAATGGGGTGATGGTACAAATTGCAGTTTCAAAGCAGCTTCAAAGGGCTCTACACAATCCCAGCTGAGGAATAAGGGTCTTATCTAGCGAAACAATACTTTTGAACATCAAATGCTCATCTTGCACGTCTGTGACTTCATGCATTACGTAATTGCATTGGAAAGGTCATGTGTGGTTAGTTCTTCATCTGTGTACTTTGGATTCAGAAAGGTAGGGCATTGTGAAAAACTCATTTCATTTTCTTATCCAACTTTAAAATCGTCTGACATTATTGTTTTACCTTTTATGCAAAGGGTGTTTAAATTTTTTTGCATGTTCATTTTGTAAACACTGGATTGGTACTTCCACCTGTGTCATTCGTGACCTTTCCAACATGACTACCCTGATAGCACATATACATCACGGAGACGTCTATTTGACGTCTGCATTTACATCTGGAAGATATATTTTGCTCATATACAATATGTCTGTAGGATGTTTCCTATCAGATGTCAAATAGATGTCTATTAGATGTATTTAAGATGTATTTAAGATGTATGTAATTTATAATGTAAAACTGACATCTTACAGGCGTCTGTCAAATGTTTGTACACAGCAGATGCTTTCCAGATCAAGTGATCTTTAACAGACATCTTCCCAGATTTCAAGATGTCTGCAAGAAGTCTGTTAAAGATATCTTGATCTGGAAAGCATCTGCTGTGTACAAACGTTTGGCAGACATCTGTAAGATGTCAGTTTTACTTACATTCTAAATCATAAACATCTTAAAGACATCAAATAGACGTCTATTTGACATCTGATAGGAAACGTCCAACAGACAAATTGCAGATGAGCAAATTATATCTTACAGATGTAAATGCAGATGTCAAACAGACGTTTCCAAGATGTATGTGTGCTATCTGGTTAAGTAATGCATGAGGTTGAGCTAGTGCAAGACAATTTGAGAAAATAACAGATGGTTTCCCTAGATAAGACCCATATTCCTCGGCAGAAATCGTGTAGAGCCCTTTGAAGCCCTTTCAAGAAAAATACTGGAAAGTTTTCCTCAAAAACCTCAGTTTCTTTCTGACTAAAAAAGAAAGAAATGAACATCTTGGATGACATAGGGGTGTAAAAGTAAAAAAAATAATCTTTTTAATTAATTTTATTCACATAAGGTCTTCAACTCTGCTTCTGGGGACCCACTGTCCCGCAGAGTTTAGCTCCAACCCTAATCAAACACACCTGAACCAGCTAATCAGGCTTTTCAGGATCACTTGAAAAATCGCAGGTCAGGTGAGCTGAAGCATACTGGAAATAAATTTGCAGAACAGAGGGGCACCAGGAGCAGGGTTGAAGACCTAGGTAATAAATTTTTTGATTTGGCCACAGTAGGCACAACAAACAGTGCTAGTAGAAATGAGTTTATTAACAAGCCCTCTTTCTCTCACTCTGTTTCACACAGGCAACGTGTTTGTTGTCAGTTTGGCCTTCGCTGACCTGGTGGTGGCTTTCTATCCCTACCCGCTGGTCTTGTACGCGATCTTCCATGACGGATGGTCTCTGGGGGAGACCCAGTGTAAAGTCAGCGGATTCCTAATGGGCCTGAGCGTGATCGGCTCAGTTTTCAACATCACTGGTATCGCCATCAACCGTTACTGCTACATCTGTCACAGTTTTGCCTACGGACGTCTCTACAGCTTCCGTAACACGCTGCTGTTAGTGGCCCTGATCTGGGCGCTCACTGTGCTGGCCATTCTTCCCAACTTCTTTGTGGGTTCGCTGAGTTACGACCCCCGCGTTTACTCCTGCACATTCACGCAGACTGCCAGCAGCTCCTATACTGTGGTTGTAGTGGTGGTTCACTTCCTGGTCCCCATCGCGGTGGTGACCTTCTGCTACCTGAGGATTTGGGTTTTGGTGATACAGGTGAGGCGGAAGGTGAAGAGCGAGGAACGCTCAAGGGTGAGACCCAGCGACCTGCGCAACTTTGTCACCATGTTTGTGGTATTTGTTTTATTTGCAATCTGCTGGGCTCCGCTCAATCTAATCGGTCTTGTGGTGGCCATCGACCCAGAGGTCATGGCTCCACGTATTCCAGAGTGGCTCTTTGTGGTCAGCTACTTTATGGCCTATTTCAACAGTTGCCTCAACGCCATTATTTACGGACTCCTCAATCGGAACTTCCGAAAGGAGTACGTGCGGATCATGACGTCGGTGTGGATTCCTCGGAGGTTTGTGACTGAGACCTCCAGGGCCGCCACAGATGGGATGAGGAGCAAACCCTCACCAGCCATCAATAACAACGAGTGACTTTTGTTTTCAGCCAATCACTGTTTAGAGGAAAACGTCATGGATGCATGAAGCAAATTTATATGCTCTGAACTGTGAACACTTGACTTTTTTTAATGCTAAAAAACCATTATGCACAACTCAGGGTGCTTGTTTTATTTTCAACCTAGGCTCGTTGGAAATATGTGACTGCTTAAATTTCTCCAAAACCTTGTTGCTTTGGGTACATTTCACCAAACTTTTTCAGGTGCGCTGTAAGCCATTTCATTTCTTTCTTCTTTGGAGATGCAGGTTTATTAAACAGTAGATCGCCATAAAAATAACATTCCTGTGGGTACAAAATAGTTGTAAAATAATAATATTGTATTGCTAGAGTAGAGTGTTTCAAAGCAAAATTGCCAGTGTCTGGCATGTTTAATTTTCTTTTAAACAGTTGAACATAAATGTGCTAATGCTTTATTACATTGCCAGAAATGAAATGTCAGGTGAGTGGCACAAGCATGGTAATACTCTTTTGCGTTTGAAATTAACATACCACCTATGCTAAACCCTACCGATAATGTTAAAGGGACAGTTTACTCAAAAATGAAAATTCTGTCATTAATTACTCACCCTCATGTCATTGCAAACCTGTAAGACCTTTGTTCATCTTCAGAACACAAGTTCAGATTTTTTTGCTGAAATCTGAGAGCTTTCTGACCCTGCCTGGACAGCAACGCAACTGACACGTTCAAACCCCAGACACATAGTAAGGACTTCATTAAAATTCATTTTTGGGGGAACTCTCCCTTTAAGAAAAGCAAATGTGAGAGTCCAATAGACAAATTGTAGATGAGCAAACTACGTTTGGCAGATGTCTTACAGATGTAAACGCAGACGTCAAATAGACGTCTCCGAGATCTGGTTAAGTAATACGTGAAGTTGAGCTAGTGCAAGACAAGCGTTTGTGGTTAAAATGTATATACATTTGAAAAAATAACAGATGGTTTCACTAGAAAAGTCCCATGTTCCTCAGCTGGGATCATGTAGAGCCCTTTGAAGCTACACTGAAACTGTACTTTCAACCAACTGATCCCCATTGAAGTCCACTATATGGATAAAAACACTCGAATGTTTTCCTCAAAAACCTCAGTTTCTTTTTGACTAAAAAAAGAAAGACATGAACATCTTGGATGGCATAGGGGTGTAAAACTAAAAAAAAAAAAAAAAGAATCTTTTTAATTCATTTTATTCACATAAGGTCTTCAGCCCTGCTTCTGGGGACCCACTGTCCTGCAGAGTTTAGCTCCAACCCTAATCAAACACACCTGAACCAGCTAATCAGGCTCTTCAGGATCACTTGAAAAATCGCAGGTCAGGTGAGCTGAAGCATGTTGGAAATAAAATTTGCAGAACAGAGGGGCACCAGGAGCAGGGTGAAGACCTAGGTAATACATTTTTTTTGATTTGGCCACAGTAGGCACACCAAACAGTGCTAGTAGAAATGAGAAAAACACATTTTGCATTAAGCCTAAATAAGGCTTTCAGCTCTTTTGGTGGTGTGTAGAGACTTGACTCATACCAGAGTGCTCCAAATCGCAAATAAAATGCTGTACCAGGTGTGCTACTGAGCTTGTTTACTATGTCAAAAAAGCCATTAAAATGGAGTGAATTATGTGATGCAAACATAAAAAATTTTTAGTTTACAATCGTGCACTATGGTAAAAGTGTTTTGAGGTCGTAAGATACTATTATCGAAAGAAGTGTGCAAAAATAAGCCTTTATTCATTAATAATCTGCCCTATACACTCTTGAAAATAAAAAGGTTCTTTACAGCAATGACATAGAAGAACTATTTTTGGTTCCACCAAGAACCATCCAGTCAAAGGTTTTTTAAAGAACCATCTCTTTCTTACCTTTTTATAATCTGAACAACCTTCTTTCACCACAAAGAACCTTTTGTGAAACAGAAAGGTTCTTCAGATGTTAAAGGTTGTTTATGGAACCATTTAGACAAAAAGGTTCCTCTATTGCATCGTGAAGCACCTTTATTTTCAAGAGTGTAATCATAATTTGTGCGAAAAGGAAACAAAGTTTTTGGTGTTTTACTGTCTCTAGTGTTCATTTCACCTGAAAACCGCAGTGAATTATTTATTATAATTTATTATAGTATTATTTATAGTTACGTTTTTGCAGAAATGTAGGCAGTCACATATTTCCAGTAAACCTTGGTTGTTTATTTTTGATGTTGTGATCCATTTCAGAACACTATTATTATTATTCTCATTAAAAAATATTTAACTCACAATTTATATTGAAAATGTAAATTTTAAATCCATTTATTTATGGACTGTTTATGATCCATGACTATTTATTGAAGACATTTTGTACAATTTTGTGGGTCTGTTGTATATATGTTGTATAAATCAGTATGCATCACATATTTTAGACATTTTCAATTCAGAACTTCTGCCTTACACTTGAACTTTAACATGAAATATGAAAAAAATCAATTTATTCCAGGTGCCAAATGTTAATGCATTGACAGTAAGGATATGATACACCAGATCAGTTTGTCATATCGTACCAAATGAGATTCTGAGAGCATCCTAATTTAAATGTAACATCAACAGAGCTTTAATGAGCAAAGAGCTTCCAGCACAGCGAGATAAAGCACAAACTTCAAAAACAAGCACTTCATGCAGATTCCGCAAAGAGAAATTTAGCTTTTTCAAAGTGAACGGTGACAGCGTGCGGTCAGTCAGTCATCAGTTTCAATCTGTGTTCACCTCTTATCTTTCAAACATAAAATGTCATTCATGACTTTGGGGTTATTACTTTGCCAGGAAATGTGCATGACTGAAACCGTATATTTTCTTCAACAAATAATCTGCGAGTAGAACGCAGCAGGAATTTCGATTAAGATAAAGGTTACTGGCAAAAGGGGAAAGTATTAACGAGACCTGGTTTGAATGTATTATTGTTATCTGTGCTTGATTTGACAATGTGCCATTTAATCCTCCCGCCATAACAAGACATTCCATGCAGTACTGTGTAAGAACATGCTTCACCATTGACCTAAATAAAAGAAAGGAACCAAACTGATGAAAGCCAAGTCTATTGGTGATTGTGCAACCTCTCTCTGGTATGAATGGGCTGCAGAGGGATTACATGGGATGAGCTTGCTCCTTATGGCCACATCTGCACAGAGAATTATGGGGGATGTGTGGCTGGCGTCCCAGCAGATGGTGGACTGAGGTGGTTGATAACATAAACACTTGGCCAAGTTGAGAGCGATCTTGTCGTCAATTTGGGAGGGAGGGAGTCTGGTTGAAAACCGTAGCAGAAATGTAATGGGAGTTGTATAATTGGATTTGGAATATAGAGAAATATTTGTGAGGAAAATAAATATTTGATGGACAATTTCAGGCAACTTTGCAACAAGCTACTCAAGATTTAATGTAGTTCCCTCACAGTCAAGCACCACTCTCTACTAACATTTATAGTAGAGGCTAACTAATTTAAAGTTAATTAAGAGGGCAATGTATATATATACATAGATTGTTATCTAATTGTATAACTTAATCAGAGCCATATCTTTCAGGCACAAAAACAAATAGGGTTGTTAAATAAATAACCAATCTTAATTAGAGTGACAGCATCAGAGCTCCATGTAAATTTGCATAAAAACAATATAATTTGCAGAAAGTTTAAAAAACAGCATTTGACTAAATTTGCTACTATCAGTGTTGTTATAAAGTAATACATCAACTCTACATTTATAAAACTCATACTAGGACATGGAAAGTTTTACTCAAAGAAACATTTAAATAGATCAAACAAATCTATTTTAAATAAATGCTTTCCACTGATTTGCATTCAAATGCATGATAGTTTATCAGGGATCTGTAAGGAATGGGTCCCAGATGCAAATGAGCAGACAAAACATTAATGATAATAATAAATATCAGCATATTAAAATGATTTCTGAAGGAGTGATGGCTGCTGAAAATTCAGCTAAATTCAGTGAATTTTAACACACTAAAAATTTGCTCTGCAAAAATCATCCTGTTCTAGTCAAGGTTGCTTTAAATGTTAATGAGCTCTGCCTGCCCCGCCCCTCTCTTCTCTCTGTGGAGTGACGAGCCTGTTTACTTTAGCCACATTTAGCTGCGTTTAGCCACTAAACTTGCTAACTAGCACGTTATTAGGAAAGGCGATCGCAAAGATTCATAAAAAAACCCTTATACTCACTTCTGCTGTAAGTGAAGCTGGATCACGAATGATTTGCGCGAAAATAGACGGATATATCTAGATTGGGAGGTGCAATCTATTCACAAACAAACGTAATCCACCGCATCTTCAGCGGCTCAGATTTTGGGAGTAAATGACGACCACTATGTTCATTATTACATCCAGCAACACAACACCTCAATCGCTCAATCAGAGATATTCTTGTCTAACTTACATCCCTGCTCCGGCATTGAAACAATGGAGGTTGGACTGTTACAGCTGATTTAGGCGGGTCTGAGGTAAGACGCTCATGTCAATCAACTATCGTGGGAGGGGCCATCTGAGAATGGCTCGATTTGAAAAAGGGGATATTATTTTTACAAACCACTGCATGGATTTTTATCATTATAGGGTAGATGTGTACATAGACTGCCAACACACATGAATGTTCAAACAACATGTAAAAGTGAACTTTGCATCCGATGACCCCTTTAACAGATCTTAGACTCCAAACCTTTGAATAGTATTATATACAGTATATGTGGCATTTAGATTTCTACTTGTTGATGGGGGAAATAAGCTTGCAAGAGCTTGAAAGGTAAAATATTGCAGAGCACAATAAAAAGTGTGGGTCACTTTTTGGGTCAGAACTGCTTTTGAAACCTTTGAGAATGAAGTTCAGGTTTGGTTTTCCAGCTGGAGCGCTGTGTTTGTGCTGAGAGATTTTGAGCTTGAGTTCCTTCACCCTGCCTTACAGTGCTCTTGCTTCACGCAGCAACTTGAAAAACCTGTCAAAGATAACAAAAAGCAGCTAACACATACACACACAGTGAATCTGCAACATCCTAAAGATCAAAATAAAACCATTCTGTACCAAAAAAATACTCATGGTAATAGAGTGTGTTGATTCATAAATTATAAAACAATACACAGAAATGAAGCTTTGTATCCTAGTATAACGGCAACATTGTGCAGCTTTTCCTTTTTTGTGCACTTTCACCTTGCACTTTGGTTTATCACATGTATTATGTAATATTCAGTAAAACCAGATCATGGATCTTGGACTGAACACAACAACAGTGTACAATTCTAGCAGATTTTGCACAGATAAAAGAGATTTGGTGTGTCGAATGCAAAATACAGACAGCTATTCTGTTCTGCCAACGCCCCCCCACCGCCAAATCATAATGAAAGTAAATATTGTAACAAGTAATTTTTAAACTTCAAATTAAACCGTATAGCACAGCATGAAGTGAGAGAACTAAATGGTTCCCTGAGCAGATGAAACTGCCCTGTGGGAAAATGATCATACTACAAGCCCTTCTAATTTACCTTTGCTCTCGCTTTCATCTCTCAAACACACGCACGAACACTTACCCACACTCGTACAGAAACCTTATTAGAAAACATTTATGCAGCACACTTAAAGGCCCCTAAGACTGGTAAACATTCACACATGCACACATAAGGATTAAAGAAACACTTAAATCAGTGAATGTACACACAAAGATGGAGTGCGTACATGCACTTCGCAATCGCGGGTTCAATCATGGGTTGTGAGTTATTGCACTCGATTCAATAATCACTATTGTAGCTCACACAGTAGAAAAGCCCTTGACACTTTTGAATGCTCCCTATGTGCTGTAAATTGAATTAAGTAAATTCTTTAGAGGTTAATACACATGTATGCAACAAGCTGTTTACACTGTATTATTCAGTACTCATTCCTTTCATAACACACCTTCATATTTACATTACAAGTTTTTATTCAGTAGTCACTTTTATCCAAACAATACTGTAAGTGTACTTCACTTAAATACACGCAAACCTCTTTGCATGCACTATTAAAAAACATTTTTAAAAAGAACTGTAGTTAATTGTAACACTCATAACTCTCAAAGATTTTAATTTCACTCTTTTCCATTTTTACAAAGCCAGAAAAATCATATGAACATATGCCTTTAGTATTCATGTACATTTGCATGATTTCATTATTCTTCAGAAAGTCAAGTGTATCTCATTGCGTGGTCAAAACAGTTCAGGGATGAACTGGGACTAAAAAATAAGCCTGTGACCTTTCCTGGCCCACCACAAACCTCAGCATGGATAATCCCCTAACATCATACGCATATAATACAAATAATACTATCCCCTGCTTAAAATTGTCTAGACATACCTTTTTGCAAGCATAATTCTGCATAGCTGAATACAAACATGCTTGCACAGTGTCTGTTATAGATATGGAGTGAATTTTGTGCCAATATTCATCAAACAAATCCATCGTTTTGCAAATACAATCTGCTTTGCAAAGAAAAACTCAACTTTCAAACAAACGCAAAGTGATTAGCAAATACAATCTCTATTTGAGAGAAAATGCAGTTGTGGTATGGACAAACATATGTATTGTGTGTTACAACTGTGAGACCCAGTTGCCTTTTTTCTGAGGAAAGTTGGCTTGATTTTCTCACAGATGCATGCAGGCAGATTTTCTCACAAATGCAATTGAAGAACTTCCTTTCCCAAAAACAGCAGATGGCACTGTCGGTCAATTTACGCTAGTTTGCTGAGACCCGAAACACCTTTATTATGAACATTTATTGTAATTCTGCTTTATATGTTGAGACATAGCCTACAGTGGAGAGAAATATAGTATAAAGTATAAGTATAAAACTACACATAGACAACCTAGTAGGCTAATCTAACTATACGGACAGGCTACTATAATCAAACTAGTTTAAGTTACATAGCTGTGATTCAGCTACGTAAATGTACCAAAATATAATCTAAATATTGTGGTATTTGTATTAAAGCTGCCATTAAAGAAATGGTAACCTCCAAAAAACATGGTTACCACACTTTTACTATAGTAAAACCAACTTTAATCAGATCATTAACATGAGAACAGAACAGTCAGTGTGAAACGGGATTACATTAGTGATAATGGGATGAGACAGGAGAAACTGTACCTTTCCTTACTTTCACTCGGATTATATAATCAGAGAATATTTGTTTTCAATTTAAATTGGTTTATTTAAAAGTAGACATTTCAAGCTTTTTATACATATATGTATCATATGTTTTATATATGTTTTATTCATGTGCCTGTGAAGAAAGATCCCAAAGAGAGCGCACCCTGTTTGTTTTCTTTTTTTTTAAAAAGCACATTGTTTTTGTTATTATGACTATATACATATAAAAGTAGACCCATTGCAATTTCTAATGATGCCATGCTCGTATCTGTATTTTTATTCTTTTCGTGGTCATCAAGAAAACTTTACAAAACATTTAATTAATTACTTCTTGGGTGATATTACCATAAATGATACTAAATTAAATTGTCTAAGCTTTCATTTTTGAAAGCTTAGAGGTAAACGGGTGTTTTGGGTCTCAGGAGACTAGTGTAAATTGACCGACAGCGCCATCTGCTGTTTTTTTGGAAAAGGAAGTTGCTCAATTGCATTTGTAAGAAAATCTGCCTGCATGCATTTGTGAGAAAATCAAGCCAGGAGAGTCTCACAGTTGTAATACACAATAAATATATTTGTCTATACCACTGCATTTTCTCTCAAATAGAGTTTTGTAATTGCAAATCACTTTGCGTTTGTTTGAAAGTTGCGTTTTTCTTTGCAAATCAGATTGTGTTTATTTGCAAAATGCTGGATTTGTTTGCTGAATATTGGCACAAAATTCACTCCATAGGACTAATTTCAAAAGTAGGTGTTTTACATAATCAAGAATATTTAACAAACAATTTGAGTGACAGCAGTGGTTCTTGAGGCAAAGTTGTTCAGTATGAAGAGATCTAGCAAATGATATTGTGATGAGTATTGTGTGGATGTGTGAAACACCACTTGATTACAGAGGCGTAAAACTTATTAGCGCCAACTAGTGACTGAGTTCATTCAAAATTCTTACAAACCTCTAGGGCCATGAGTCAAACATGTTCACAGAGTTTCATTCCGATCTGCCTCTGTTAACTTGTCTAATAGGTGCTCAAAATTCTTTGGCTAATGGTAGTCATGTTTTTCTGAGATATGCAAATGTCCTCATAGACACTGGACAAAGTGGAACGTTGGACAAAGACACAGCATACCAATTTTCAAGGTGATTGGACTAACAAGTGTGTAATTATAGCCATTTTAATATATATTTTTTTGCTATAGCGCCACCAAGTGGCCAAACTCTGCGAGTTTTTTTTTACTGTGACCTCAGACTGAGCTCTTACATACATGTTTTGAGTTTGCTGTAAATATCTCTTTCCATTCAAGAGTTAAAGTCATTTTTGTAAAAGCAGCTCTGCACCTTACAAACATTTTGACATCCCATCACAATAATTATTGATATTTACTCTTCAGAGAGTCTTTCTGCACTGGTTTGGTTACGAACTATTGAAAAACCTAGGTCTAGTTTGCAAAAGTAGGTTTTTCATAAAATCCAAAATACCCTAAAGATGATCTAATCAAATTGTATACAAATAAGGCACTTAAGTCTGCGACTAACGGTTTTGGAGCTATGAACGCTTTCATACTTTTGATCACTGTATTGCCACCATCAGGCCAATTGGGGCGAACCTTGGTGATGTTGTAGACGGTGTGAGTACTACCACCCCCCCCAAGTTTCAAATCTCTACAACTTGCAGGGTTTTTTTTTTTTTTGCCCAATCACTTTTAGGTGGAGAATGCTGATCCTTGGACATTCTAGCAATTACAATAGGATTTAGGCACTTACACGCTTGAGAATCTAAGTTTCATTTTGTCAAACAAACTGTATTTTAATGGTTGATTTAACTAACAAATGTAGGAGACAATACATAGGAATTTTAAATAGAGTCCATTTAGAGGCTATTTAGCTTGAGCAACTCAATAGTAAAAATATTAAACACCAAGAACTTACAATGTCAAGTTTGGTGGTGAGGGTCCAAATAAACATGCTGATAATTAGTGTTTTTATTCAAAGCATGGGTAGATCTGATGACATAAATATTTGTTATTCCTAAATAGTAGTTGTTTTAGCTCTAAGTAGTCTTTTTGCTTACATTTTATTGGATGTTGGATGTTTCAAGTCACCATTAGAGTGATTAGTGTTCTCTTCTGTGTAGTTTCTTATTTCTTATTTTGTATGTATAGAAATAATTCTATGTAACCTTATCAGTCTGATTAAAAACTGAGACATGAGTTCGATTTTGCATAATGTAAAAAAAACTTAATTTTGAGTGTATAGAATTTAAAGAAGTTACAACAGAACTACAAAAGTTATTCTGTTTGTCTGTTTTTGTAGTACATGTCCTTGTATATTATCGCAAGCAAAAATGAAAAAAAAAAAAAAAAAAGCAAGTCATTAGCAATCACCATTGAGTCCTTGTACATGACACTAAACCCCAGGTTTAGAAAGACTGTCCATGTAATGAGTGTGTCACTTCGGATTAAAACATCTAGTAAACAACTGCTTACAAAAAGATTTTATGTTGCCTTAGGTGACACTCTGCAGTACAGGGTTAAACAAACTCAAACAGACACACTCTATCCCGCACGGAGCACAAGAGGGAGTGTCATAAATGACAGGGATCGGCAACCGCTTATGACACATCATGACATCCGTTAGCTCTAGCTCTCAAACTTTAGATGTTGCATTTCATGACCTTGTCTTTCCAAAATCACCAAGGAGGTTACTGGGCTTGTGAAAATGTGAAATCAAACTGCCAACCCGCAGACAGGAAACGCTGCTTGGCCATAGACAGGCACTGATGTAAACCGGCTTCTCATGAAATGTCACATGCATGCATGAATAAGCAAAACACTCAGGCACACACACACGCACGAAATCGCCTAGGGTTCCATCACCACCACCTTCAAATGTTGATCTGAATCTTGCACGACATCATAAAAGCTTTCTCCTCAGCTTCTATACAAATCCATTTCTTGCCGAGGAATAATTTTGCACTGGTGCTTCTTCACCTTAAAGACTAAAGAGGCATAATTTATGACATAAAGGCGTGGATGCGGCACGCAAAGCTGCTGTTTGTTCTTAATGAGAGTTCTGGAGAACATTTCAGCGATATTATGGAGCAGATTATGAGGATGTGCTTTAATTTAGCAGTTTGAAACAATGGTCTGGCTAAAAGCTGTTACTTTCCAACCCCATGAAGGGTTTACTCACTAACAACTCCCACAGATCATGTTTTCCTGCCATTTTAAGTCTTATTTTGATGTAACAACATGGATATATCTAAGTGTGTGAGTTGTTTACTTACTTTTTTAAATTAGTCGTCCCATTAACGCCATTATATTGTTCATTCAAACTGATTTGCGAACGCGGAACACGCACAAACACAAGAGGTGGGATTTATCACATGAACCAATCACAGTTGAACATAACTAGACATATCCAATAATATCATGATGGAGGCATTGCCTCCTCTCATGTGACATTCCCCCATTCATTCTCAGTTACCCCCCCACCAAACTCACCACACACTTTAGGTTAAAACTCAATGGCCTCAAGGGACGTGAGAAAGACACGGACTTCTGTTGTAACTTCACCTGCTGGTGTCGCTGTGGGACAATGTTTTTTTTTTTTTTAGAAAAACAAGTGATTTATACACTTTCTAGGGCCAGTTTTACTAAACGGCAAATTAGAGCAAGAGCGCAATTCCAAAACAGCCCCGATGGGAGGGGAAGTTTCTGCGGGTAATTTACTAACAATGCGCAAATTAAAGAACACAGACGCAACATCTCATTTACATATCGGTCAACGCAATATACCAAGCGCAGCGCAAATTAGCGTAGTCACAAATAAAGAATAAAGAAATAAAGAAGCCACAGCATATTGAAAAGAACCGCAGACCAAAAAAATTTGGTTTGCTAGATGTTTTGATAGACCTGGTATTGCGTGACTGTTGTCTTTTATTTCCTGAAGCAAATTAAAAATAACACGGCTTGCCAAACGATATGTTTGAATAATGCATTCTTCTGGCATTTACAAATAAATTAAAGGGGTCATCGGATGCTAAGTTCACTTTTTCAAGTTGTTTGAACATTAATGTGTGTTGGCAGTGTATGTACAAATCTACCGTATAATGATAAAAATCCATGCAGCGTTTTTTATTTAATCTGTAAAAATAATATCCCCTTTTTCAAATCGAGCCATTCTCAGATGCCTGTCCGTGTGGTGTCACACCGACAGAGGCCGCTCCCACGATAGTTGATTGACATGAGTTCTTACCTCAGACCAGCTGTCACAGTCCAGTAACTTTCCTTGTATTGATGCCAGAGCAGGGATGTAAGTTAGACAAAAATATCTCCGATTGAGCGATTGAGGTGTTGTGTTGCTGGATGTAATAATGAACATAGTGTTCGTCATTTACTCCTGACATCTGAGCCACTGAAGATGCAGTGGATTATGTTTGTTTGTAAATGAAATGCGCCTCCCGATCTACATATATCCGTCTATGTTTGCACAAATCATTCGTGATCCAGCTTCACTTACAGTGAAGAATCTTTGTGATCGCCTTTCCTTATAACGTGGTAGTAAGGAAGTTTAGCGGCTAAACGCTAAAGTAAACAAGATCGTCTTTCCACAGAGAGAAGAGAGGGGCGGGGTGAGCAGAGCTCATTTGCATTTAAAGGAACAACCCCTTAGAAGGAGATGATTTTTGCAGGGCAAGGATTTTTGATTTTGGCAAGGTAAAAAGGGTGTTGTTTTACAAAACCATTGAGAATTTTTAATCAAAGTATATTAGAGACTTTTCATTAAGACCCTAAACAATCATATCAACTTGTGGAAAATGGGCATCCGATGACCCCTTTAATATATGTGGAAAAAAATCCTCTCCCTTCTACCACACACTGTCTGCAGCCATTTCAAGCGCAAATTAGTTTAAGACATGCTTTTCTTGGGCGTTAAATAATGACGCAAATGCCAACTCGATTAATTTGAATACTTGTTAGTTAGTTTGGAATAACATTAGGGTGAGCAAATCATGACAGAATGTACATTTTTGGGTGAACTAATAAACACATTACAGTACTAAATTATAAAGTATTATAATATTGTGCATTAACCTTCTGTGCATCTAACCTTCTGAGCTCACTGTGTGCCTGCATGTTTGCATATGTGTGTGTGTGTATACCGTATGTGTGCTAACCGTGTGAAAAAGTGTGAAAAAGTGTATAAACTTCACTTCCTCCAGCGACACAACACCCATAAGTGCACATGCAAAACCACAGGTGCACCAGCACGCCATCTGCACCGTAATAAAATAATAAGCACACACTTCTGAACTCAGCTGGGTTCTTCTGGAGAGAAGAAGGTACTCGTAATGACAGAGCATTTGTTCTGGTGGTGTGGCAGGTTCCTGAAAGGCAGATGTCCTGAAGGACAGAGTAAATTACTGTGTATCTGTGCGGCCTGCCAACTGTCAGCTTAGCTCGTTGCCGATGACCTTGGAATACTATTGTTGTTCCTTTGACCAGGCTTGAGTAATTGCACTCAAAGCTTGTAAGGAAGGACAGTGTGAAGGGAGGGGGACTTTTGAAGACCAAAAACATAAATCAGTTTCAATCAAGATCGCAGAGCACAGGTGAGAGATGGAGAGATAAATGTGCGTGTAAGCACATATATAAGTTTTTATTACAGTGTTGTCATGGTTAACAAAAAGTAAAATAAAAAAATTATAAATACAACATTTTAATTGACTAAAATATAAACATAACTGGAAAAAATAAAGTAATTAAAAAAATGATTAGAATAAATGAATTAATTTTTTGTTACACAGTATATTGAATTTAACAGCATTAAAGACAAATACATTTTATGTTAAAGCATTAACTTTGACAGCCCTAAATTACTAAAACTATGAAAAAATTAAATAAAGTGAAACTAGAAAATGCTGAATGCTGATTATTGAAAGGACAAATTAAAAATAAACAAAAATGGTAACACTTAAGGTGTCATTTGTTAACATTTGTTAATGCATTAACTAATATGAACGAACAATGAACAGTACATTACATTATTAATCTTTGTTAATGTTAGTTATTAAAAATTAATAAATAATTTATTGTTTGTTTATGTTAGTTCACAGTGCATAAACTAACGTTAAACACAACTTATGATTTTAATAATGCATTATTAAATGTTCATGTTAACTAATGCACCTTATTGTAAAGTGTTAAAAAAAAGTGTTTTATTTATAAAGAGTTTTTCAAGGTCCTCAAGAAAATTCAGAAATGTGACCCTGGAGCACAAAACCAATTATGAGGGTAATTTTTTCTTTTGCAAGCTAATTAAATAAGCTTTCCATTGATGTGTGGTTTGTTAGGACATTTGGTTGAGATACAACTATTTGAAAATCTGAAATCCGAGGGTGCAAAAAAATCTAAATACTGAGAAAATCGCCTTTAAAGATGTCTTTAAAGTTCTTAGCAATGCATATTACTAATGAAAAATTAAGTTTTGATATATTTACGGTAGGAAATTTACAAAATATCTTCATGGAACATGATCTTTACTTAATATCCTAATGATTTTTGGCATAAAAGAATCAAACATTTTGACCCATACAATGTATTTTTGACTATTGCTACAAATGCTACTGGTTTTGTGGTCCAGGGTCACAAATAAAAACTATTAAAAAAGACTTGAGATCAAGACTCAGATTTTGCTCCTAAACTCCTTCAAAAAATATGTATGATTAAGATTTTTAATTTTTAATGCATTAAGCATTTAATTTGTTTTTTTTAAATGGTCTAAGAAGTGTTTTTGTTCATATTGAGATCTGTGACTTTTAACTGTGCAAAACTGAAGACAGTTAGAAACATTCCAGATCTTGCATTAAACTAAATAGGCACATGTGAGACGACCGAGGTCTTTTTCTCCTTAAATGTTTCCATTTGCTCCCAATTTAACCTTATTGCAGTCTGGGAAAATGAACAAGAAATCAATGTGCTTTCAACTTCCAATATCCTCTGTGTGGGTTGAAGAGTCCCATTTTAAGCTGCCTTGTATTAACACTAACAGAACAGTGGAACCAGTCTGATAGTTTCAAATAGTAACAGCAATACATTTGATATACCATCATCTAAGACAACAATTTTTTGGGTCACACTTTATTTTAAGGTCCAGTTCTCGCTATTAACAAACCATTAACTATGACTTTTGCTTTAATAAATCCTAATTTGCTACTAAATTTAGGTACTGGGTATAGGATTAGGGAAGTAGAATATGGTCATGGCGAATAGGTGCTTTATATGTACTAATAAACAAACAATGTTAATAATAAGCATGCCATTAAGTAACTAGTTAATAGTGAGAATTGTTCCCTATAGTGTTACATTTTTTGTACTATGGTATTTACATGATACTCCATGGTACAAAGGAAACATAGCAGGCTGCTAACATGGTAAGGGACAGTGGGGACGAAAGTACCATTTTTCAGAAAGTTGTAGACAGAGACATATTTTTGCTGTGGCCTCAGAAGTGTGGTCTGTTAATACCAGGTGGTATTTTGTAAAAATGCAGAAAGACTTCAGTATAATTTCAGTTTGAACATAAGTTGCACATTGTTACTTTCAACCCCGTTGGTTGGGACGAAAGTAACACACAGGTGGGTCAAAGCTAGATTTTTGGTGTTACTCTTGTTTTTACTAAATATACACGACTATGACCTTGTTAATATGTAACTGCAAACATTTTTTGTCCTTAATCTTTGCAAAAATTATTAAATTTTTCTTTTAAATTTAAGTTTCATCAAATGTTTCAAAACCTGAGTGTACAAACTTGAATTGTTTAAATTATTTATTTGTTCAACTTATTTTTATAAAACATTTTTTAACAAAATGAACAATATGAAAATTAAATTAAATTAGCATAATATAAATTCTCAACATAATTTACCAGTAGGCCTACTCATGTTTCCATCCAGTTGTGTGTATGCATAAACTCAAAATGTACATATAAATATCTGGAAACACTGTAAATTCATAGGTGGAGGTGGAAAAGCTAAGGTATGGCTAAAACCTAAATATGACTAAGGTAAATGCGATGTAGCAACAGCCCTGAGACTGATATTCCTGACATGCTTATGTCCAGAAACGCCCTCTCATGAACATGTGGATGAATTAAACCTGTTTGTCTTTCTGACCCTCATTTTTGGCATATTCTTTTGGTATAATACAACATAAACATTTATAGTAAATGTTTTAATAAATGATAGACGACACAGAAAGTCACCAAATTAGCATGCTGTGGGACAAAAGAAACACTTGTTGTCACAGTAGGGGGACAAAGGTAACAAATGTTACTTTTGTCCCGACAGGAACTCCTGATATTTAAATCTAATTTACTTCTATACTGAAAAACTCTGAAGCCAAACTTCAGTATGTATTACAGCACTAAATAACATGTAAATTGACCATTACTCTGACTAATGAAACGAGAAACACAACACAACTAATTAAAAAAAATTACCGCTTTCATAATTTACTTATTGTATTCGAAAACTGCTTTCCAGAGCTAACCGCGGGAAACAATGACGAAATCATGTGATAATCCTCAGCTCCATCAAGGGTTATGTGCTGAATGTGCTGTCATAGCTTGGAAAGCAAATATACAGGTCCTTTTAAAAAAATTAGCATATTGTGATAAAGTTCATTATTTTCTGTAATGTACTGATAAACATTAGACTTTCATATATTTTAGATTCATTACACACAACTCAAGTAGTTTCAAGCCTTTTATTGTTTTAATATTGATGATTTTGGCATACAGCTCATGAAAACCCCAAATTCCTATCTCAAAAAATTAGCATATCATGAAAAGGTTCTCTAAACGAGCTATTAACCTAATCATCTGAATCAACTAGTTAACTCTAAACACCTGCAAAAGATTCCTGAGGCTTTTAAAAACTCCCAGCCTGGTTCATTACTCAAAACCGCAATCATGGGTAAGACTGCCGACCTGACTGCTGTCGAGAAGGCCATCATTGACACCCTCAAGCAAGAGGGTAAGACACAGAAAGAAATTTCTGAACGAATAGGCTGTTCCCAGAGTGCTGTATCAAGGCACCTCAGTGGGAAGTCTGTGGGAAGGAAAAAGTGTGGCAGAAAACGCTGCACGACGAGAAGAGGTGACCGGACCCTGAGGAAGATTGTGGAGAAGGACCGATTCCAGACCTCGGGGGACCTGCGGAAGCAGTGGACTGAGTCTGGAGTAGAAACATCCAGAGCCACCGTGTACAGGCGTGTGCAGGAAATGGGCTACAGGTGCCGCATTCCCCAGGTCAAGCCACTTTTGAACCAGAAACAGCGGCAGAAGCGCCTGACCTGGGCTACAGAGAAGCAGCACTGGACTGTTGCTCAGTGGTCCAAAGTACTTTTTTTTCGGATGAAAGCAAATTTTGCATGTCATTTGGAAATCAAGGTGCGAGAGTCTGGAGGAAGACTGGGGAGAGGGAAATACCAAAATGCCTGAAGTCCAGTGTCAAGTACCCACAGTCAGTGATGGTCTGGGGTGCCATGTCAGCTGCAGTCAATGCAGCTAGCTATCAGGAGATTTTGGAGCACTTCATGCTTCCATCTGCTGAAAAGCTTTATGGAGATGAAGATTTCATTTTTCAGCACGACCTGGCACCTGCTCACAGTGCCAAAACCACTGGTAAATGGTTTACTGACCATGGTATTACTGTGCTCAATTGGCCTGCCAACTCTCCTGACCTGAACCCCATAGAGAATCTGTGGGATATTGTGAAGAGAAAGTTGAGAGACACAAGACCCAACACTCTGGATGAGCTTAAGGCCGCTATCGAAGCATCCTGGGCCTCCATAACACCTCAGCAGTGCCACAGGCTGATTGCCTCCATGCCACGCCGCATTGAAGCAGTCATTTCTGCAAAAGGATTCCCGACCAAGTATTGAGTGCATAACTGAACATAATTATTTGAAGGTTGACTTTTTTTTGTATTAAAAACACTTTTCTTTTATTGGTCAGATGAAATATGCTAATTTTTTGAGATAGGAATTTTGGGTTTTCATGAGCTGTATGCCAAAATCATCAATATTAAAACAATAAAAGGCTTGAAACTACTTGAGTTGTGTGTAATGAATCTAAAATATATGAAAGTCTAATGTTTATCAGTACATTACAGAAAATAATGAACTTTATCACAATATGCTAATTTTTTGAAAAGGACCTGTACTGTAGTTCAGGCTCTGAGAAAATAGCTTTGTTACTTTCGTCCCCGCTCTCCCCTACAGTCCAAAACACATGTTTGCAAGTTAATATCCTTACTGTTCCTGCCTCTGTACTTTTCTCACAAGCTATTAATTAAAACCGCACAATAAAAACGTCTCGGTGACGATCGTGTGCGGCGATCGCCCTGTCATGCCATTGTGACATACTGCAACAGACACACATATCTCACAGTCGCTTTCTCCTTCGCCCCTCTCGTTCTCCCACTCTAAGCAAAGAGAAAGTGCAAAGCCATTACGTGACGCAAAGACCTTGGAATATGAACGAGAGACTTCTTTAAACCGCGTTTATCTGAGACGGGCCGTGATTGGAGGTCGGACGGAGGCTACGACCGAATCGAAACGGTGAAGATGATGGTCCTATTCTCCTTCATCATACTCAAATGCCCCTGGAAGCCTCTGGCAGCTCAGAGTAATCTCCTGTCAGGTTAATGACAGAGCGAGCGCTTGCCGAATTGAAGGACACTGGGTGCCGTTACCTGTGTTTTTTTGAACACCTGTTCTATCATCTAATCCTCTCTGTCATGCACAAGTTTGACAGCGTGAAACAAATGTGAGAATTACACTCAGGTTGGGAGGGAACCCTATGAAATAAGCACTCAATCCACAGGCTTTGTGTTTTGCAGCTTCTTTGACTAATTTTAGGTTAATTCAGCATGAATTAGCTGCATTGGCACATGTCAATCCAATCAAAGGTAGTTTTCTACACATTTCTAACTGTGAAAACATGGCAATCATACCCAAACATCTTTGAACGATTAATCTGATTTTTAGCGGTGCAAATAAAGGTGTATTTGTATGCAAATCTCTATTCATAAAGGAAAAAAGATTGACAGATTTTAGCAATGTGCAGTTTGGGAACAAATGATTCAAATCAAATGAGTCAAATGTTATTAATGAATCAGTTCACATCTGGTTAAAAAACCCATCTGAATGATTTGTTAATAAATGAAACTGAATCCGTTATTTATTTATTTAATTTAAGTTAAACTACCAAAACTAAAAATACAAAATACAAATTAAAAACGCTTTTTAAAAATAAAAGTTAAATAGAAATACTTAAAAAAAAAAAACGCTAATAAACATGAAAAAGCACATATAAAACAAAACAACAACAAAAAATACCTGTTAAACTGAAAAATGTTATTCATTAGCTGAATAGCATACATTATAACTAATTCAGTGAACTGGAAATATATTTTGGGTTGGTTTTAATATATTTTTAAATAATGCATGCAAGAATATTTTCAGCTAAGAGATGTAAATTAATTTTATTGCTGATTAATGTAAATGCAAATGACATTTAGTAAATGTCTAGAAGCTATTATGAGCTTAACTGTGGCTGGTGTAAAAATGCACAATTGATTAGGAAAAAATTGGTCTATTAGTAAGCTTAAGACCCAAATGAAGTATTTTCAAATTTGGGCTGCTGGGTTTAAGCACATATGTAATACCTAATCAACATTTATCACAATCATAATCAATGTGCTGGCAAAGCACTGAATGTAACAGGATATTATGTGGCAAAAAACACTAATCTCCATTAGCGTGGGCTTAAAACTGAAGCGGGACACATGAAATTACAATAAACAGCCTAATTAAAATAAGTTAATCGGAAAAACCTTAATAAACCCCAATCTGTGCATTAAAATGGCTTTATGAGAATGTATTAGAGCATTTAATATGCCACACCAGGAGTGAGGGAACATGTAACAGTGGTGCAAAAGAACCATTGAATCGATTTCTGAGCTGGTTCATCAAAACTAATTGTCTGAAAGAGCCAATTTGCAGAAATGAGTCAGACTTCCAATTACTAATGAATCTCTAAACCTTTAGAGAGTGTGATGATGCTATTTGTAAATTTGTGGACGTAAAACTGGCAAAATATTTTAGAGCTCTGTAAACATTGGCTAAATGCAACAGAGCAAAACAGACGGCTGTTTTTAGACGAGTTGGATGCCAAGGTTCCTGAATCATTTTAGCGCCGCCTTCAGTTTCAAGCTGTACATTTTAAAAAGAGCAAAACTGAGGTTTGTCTCAATGGTGCTGCAAAGTGGGCAAGGAATAACAAGAAATAACAATAAAAAACAACTTTTTAGTGATTTTAGTGATTACAAATAGAGTAAAAGCAGGAATATTATCTTTATATATTAGGAGCATTTCCTTTGTGTGTTTGAACCCTTTCCAGCAGTGACTGTATGATTTTGAGATCCATCTTTTCACACTGAGGATAACTGAGGGACTCATATGCAACTATTACAGAAGGTTCAAATGCTCACTGACGCTCCAGAGGAAAACATGATGCAATGATAGCCGGGGGTGAAAACTTTTTGAATTTGTAGATCTTGGTAAATTTAACTTATGTAGTCTTCTGGGAAACATGTAACTCTCTTCTGTAGCTTTTGAAGGGTGGTACTAAATTATAAAAATATGACATTTAGGCAAAATAACAAAAATTTACACATCTCCATTCTGTTCAAAGGTTTTCACCCCCCCTGGCTGTTAATGCATCGTTTTTCCTTTTGAAGCATAAGTGAGTGTTTGAACCTTCTGTAATAGTTGCATATGAGTCCCTCAGTTGTCCTCAGTGTGAAAAGATGGATCTCAAAATCATACAGTCATTGTTGGAAAGCGTTCAAATACACAAAAATACTGGAATACCAAAGAATTTGTGGGACCTGAAGGATTTTTCTGAAGAACAGCAGGCAGTTTAACTGTTCAGTACAAACAAGGGACTCATGAACACTAAATCATGAATCACTGATGAATTACTAAAAAAAAAACACACACACACACACAGCTGTGGATAATTCAGATAAAAATGCAGTATTAAGAGTGTATGTAAACTTTTGAACCAGTTGTCATTTTTATAAATTCAGCTACTATTTTCTCTTGTGGTTTATATGTAAACATATTTTACGTGAAATATCTTATTTAGGTCAGTATTTTGTATGATCCCTCTTATTTTGGTAAAAATTAACATTTTTAATGATTCCAAAAGGGGGATGCAAACTTTTGACCTCGACTGAGACCTCAACTGTGTAGCTGTTCTACAGACTTTAACTTGCACAAATCAATTAAACTATACAAATTATGCCAAATGCTTCTAGGTCTCAACCTAATCATTATCCATGCACTTCTTCATCTTGTCCTCTAACATAACAGCATAATTGTAAAAATGCATACTTGAGAATCACTCATTGCCTCTTTGAGGCTTGAAGCTTTACAAAATGAAATGCCACGAGGAAGACAAAACGGAAAAAGAGCCTTCCTAAGGTCACTCAGGCTGTTTTTGGTCCCTGTCCAGATGGTGATTTGAGTCAGTTGTCCTTCTGCCAGAATCGTCCCAGCTGGGAAGTCATGAGGTCCATTTACACACCAATGAAGCCCATTCTCTGATCCCATCTTGGGGGCTGATGTCTTGCTAACAAAGGATCACTTATCCTCATTGAGGTGCATTTAAAGGCAGCGTGTTTGCTCAGACGTGCGCTCGCACAGACGCACACAAACACGCTCCAACAGACTTGTTTTATAAATACTAAATGATGTCTCCACCTTAGCCGGGTCGGTTCTGTCAGACGCAGTGTTTGTCTGGGTGTGTGCTTGTGTCCTCTGTGTCTAAGAGGATGAAAGGAAGCACAGCGGCGAGGGAAAGAAGGGACTCGCATATTTGAAGTGCACTTGTGTCCCTGTTAGAGGAGGAGGAAAAGACAGAAGAGAAAGTTTAAACAAAAGTCACGCTAAAAGGAAAACTCAAGTGAGCGTAACGTATTAATTCACATTATCATATTAAATCGCAAGTTTATTCGAGTCACTAATCCAAGTTTAAAAGTGTGTTTAAGATCTGTCAGTGTGAGCTAAAATTCTACGCATGACTACATTTTAATTTTAAGGCAGGACTTTAGTGCTCAGATCGCAAGCTAAACACTGAATGCCTGATGACTCCACAAAAACACACATAGTCTCATGTAATTTTGGTGGAGTCTAAATCACTTCTGATTTACTATGCAAATTTGTGAATGTTTAAAAAGTTGAAGACTATTTTGCATATTGCAAATGGGTAAAGTCAAAAACCACTTAATACTTAACATGATGTTCTGTATAGTAAAGCTACGGCCTTCCTACATGTGGACTGAGTGGCCCTCCAGGATAAGATGAAATGATTACCATATCAGAGCCGTTTAACCTCCAAGCTGTAGATCTTCAGATAAACCTGGTTTCAAATGAGTTCACAGCTGTAATTTCAGGTCCTTCAGAGTTATCTTGAAACTATCATTTAATCTGTCAATCCAGAACACGCTTCTATGCTCTCTCTTTCTCTCTCGTTCTGTTTGCTCTCACATACACACAAGCATCTTTGATTAAAAAGTAGTTCGCCACAAAACACCTCTTACATAATCGTGATATTAAAACATGTAAGCCTTTGCAACAATTTAAAGTGAAAGATCAAGTGTTAAATTATGCACAAGCTGCTTTTTAATGTTTTTCTTTCAATATTTTGTGCTTAATGAACATGTTGAGCATATCAGAAACATTGCTGAACACATTTACAATGTAAATGAAGCATAAAGGCATTCCAAAAGTTTAACTGTATGTGATACATATACCTCGAATACAGAAAGAGTGTCAAAGACTAAATATCTGATTCTTTTCCTTCTAGTATCTTAAAGATAAAGGCTCTTTATTGGCATCTTTGATTGCAGGAAGGACTGAATAACATTTCTATTGCACAGCATCTATACAGAGAAAAAAGGGGACGATTATGTGATAAAGAACCTTGGGAAACTTTATTTTAAGGGTGTACACAGTTGATAGCAGTTCTAGGAAAACACCAAAGCATCTTTTACTAGAAATTCAACCTACGTAATTCAATGTCATCAAGTAGAGGTGGGCGATATACCAGTAGAAATGTGTTAACTGTTGGAGATTTTGCTCTATTGTTTCTATTGTGGTTACACACTCACATGACATTGCTGTGCTTCGTGCTCACAAAAACGTATCGTTTGCGTTTTCAAGCATTGTGGTTTATTAAACATTATATTACATCAGGGTTTCCCAAACTGGGGTTCGTAAAGGAAATGCAGGGGGTTTGTGAGTTTAATGAAAGGCTAACAAGTAATTAAATCATAAAAATGTAAAATTAATTAAAATCATTGTAAAATAACAATCAAAATAATATACTTACTAAAAAAGATGAAATACCTGCATGCCATATGACCATTAAAGGAGAAGTCCACTTCCAGAACAACAATTTACAAATAATTTACTCGCCCCTTGTCATCCAAGATGTTCATGTCTTTCTTTCTTCAGTCGTAAAGAAATTATGTTTTTTGAGGAACTTCCAACATGCAGTTTAAATGCAGCTTCCCAGCTGAGAAAGAATCTTATGTAGTGTAACGATTGGTTATTTTAATAAAAATAATTCACTTTGCATAGACTGGGTCGGTACTTCTGCAGCGATGTAGGTTGATTTTGAAATCATTTTTGAAGTTGAGGGAGAAAATACAATTGGGGTTTTTCGACATGCCCTAACTGTCTTTCAGGGAGAAAAAAGCAAGACAAGCGTTTGAGATTAAAAAGTATATAAATTGTATTTTTTTTAATGACAATGACCAATCGTTTCACTAGATAAGACCCTTCTTCCATGACTGGGATCGTTTACAACCGCATTTGGGATCGTTTGAAGCCACATTTAAACTTCATTTTTGAAGTTCAAAATCGGGGCACCATAACAGTCCATTATATGGAGAAAAATGCAGAAATATTTTCCTCAAAAAACAATTTCTTTACGACTGAAGAAAGAAAGACATGAACATCTTGGATGACAAGGGGCTGAGTACATTATATGTGAATATTTGTTTTATCTCCTTTATCCAATGTCAGAGAACCATGAGCATGCAAATGTGAAATTTAATTATTAAAATATTTATTTTAAAATCTCAGGGGTACTTAAAGGGGTCATTGATTAAGATTTCACTTTTTTAACTTTAGTTAGTGCGTAATGTTGCTGTTTGAGCATAAACAACATCTGCAAAGTTCAACACAAAGGGAGAAATTGTCCTTTACAGAATTGCTGATTGACTAGGCCTGCTCCTTTAAAGCAAATATATTAGATGAAAGAGGTTCAGATGAAAAAAAGTTTGAGAATGTCTGCAAATAAGAAATCATGAGAATTTGTGCATTTTAATGAGTTTGAAAGACAAAAGCCTTTCAAAAATACACAATAATACATGGTTAAATAATCTACTGAGTGATAATTCAAATAAAAATGAAACACTTCCTAAACCTGAAATGATTTTTGTAAATCCATTGATCAAATGCTGTGTCGCCACCTGACTAATGATGTGTGAATGTCCACAAAACTGGGCTTTCTGAGTGTATATAAGTGGTAGACTATTTTAGAAAGGAAAATTTAAAAGATAAAAAAGAGGAATTAGAGAGAATCAATAAATTATGAATAATTTATTGCTATTGTGTGAACAATATGTAATCATGTAATTAATAAAAAAGCAACTGTAGTCTCATTACTAGTATTTTAAAATGTACCAGTACTTAATTGTTGGAATCTGATTATGTAATCCAGATTACATGCTACCCTGCTCTGACCGTGGGAGTAATTAACAGAATTATTTTTACCGCTTTATAGGCCTCAAAAGGTTAAATACACACACTTGTATGTGTTAAAATGCTGTCTTTCCAAACGTCTTGTAAAAACAGTAATTTAGCTCTTAAGTGAAACCAAACAGAGGAGAAAGTAAACACATGTGTAATAGTATATTGGATATGAGCAGCTCTTAAAGTGATAGCAGTCTAATATGCTTGCTGTGTGTCATTCATGTTAACCAAACAACAAAAGAAAGAAAATATCTAACTAAATCACTTTTGTAACTTCAATAAAAAGAAATGTATATTTTTTTATTTACAGAGTGAAGAATATGCAATGTTTTTATACATTTGAATATTTAATACAAGGTATGTAGTATTTCTTGTTCATTTGTTCTACTGTAGTTTTTTTTTTTTTTAGGCTAGTATTGTTTTTTTTTGTGATATTGACACTGGTGAAAAGAATTATGAAATTTCTATGGTAAAAAAGTTGATATCATAAAGCCCTTATTTAAATGGCACATGCCATTTTGTGATACATATCATTACTTTGAAATCTAATTACTCACATTATGATATAAGATTTTGGTCATATCGCCCACCCACTACTAATAGTTTTCATTAAAATTTCACTGCTCTTTTATAAATTTTTTGTGCTGATTTACTTTGTCCTGCTGTTTCATTTCCCTAATGTGGTGCATTTGTAAACTTTCTTGTAAGACTTTTTTTTTCTTGCTAAACATTTTATGTCTAAACAGTGCAGAAAATAAATCTGGATATCTGGGATTTGTTACACTTATGTAAAATACAGCCAGACAAACATATTCAAATCATTTTGTTCATTGCCTGCACATTTAGAACTACTAATGCTTGTAATGCTTTATACGAGAAGGCTGGATTGATAATATCTTTTCAACACTTCGTTTGGAATGAGCTCATTAGTTTGCAGCATGTGCCATTCAGCCCTATCTGGCATAGAAGCACCATCCAGACTGTGTTAACATGGAACTAATAACAGTGTCGTGCTGAGAACATTAGTTTGGTGTAGTCTCTCGTTGAAAGACAGGTGCAAGATAATTGGAATGAGAAATGTGTGTTTGTGACTTCATGCATGAATATGTGCATCTTGACACATCAGCCTGTCATTACGCTTCTGCTTGGAATTGGACATTTTTCACATGCTTATTGACTGAAGATGAAGCATTACTCTCGCAGATGGTCACCCTCGGTGTCATTTATCTGCTGGAAATAAATAAACAATCGAAAGGCTTGCTCAGCAACGGAGCAAAAGATAAAGGCGGGAACAGCATGGGCACGTCTTCCATGCTGTTGCATAAATTAGTTTAAACATTAAAGGCCAATTTGAGATTAAGATCCTGTAGCTGACGTGGCTCAGGCCCAATCACAGCATATGAATGGACAGTCTCTGAAGAGATTAAACTCATTACTCACATGCACTGACAAATGGACACTGGCAGGCCTGGCATCAGTTTGGTCGCGAACATGCACGGCACTCATTCACGAGTCACGCAGATGCTGGAATGCATGGGTGATCCTTTTTGTTCTGAGAGAGTCCTCCTGTGCTGGTCTTTACATCTTCTCTGTTACACACGGCAGAACACATATAACAGACTTTGACAGACCTCCAAATCCATTACTTCTTAAATAAAATCAAAGCTCATCTCCTGCTGTCATTGAGACCAATTCGTATGCCAAAGGTTGTTACCATTTTTAATAGATATTCAAAGAGTATATTCATGCATAGCATGTTGCAATATTACCTAAATCAATTGTTATTTTTGTTTTCTTTTCACTCATTTGACTTCATAAAATACGATTGAATCACTGATGTCACATGGGCTATTTTATCTATGTCCTTACTACCTTTCTAGGCCTTGAACATGGTAGTTGTGTTGCTGTCTATGCAGGGTCAGAAAGACCTAAAATGTCTTAATTTGTGTTCCGAATGAACTAAAGTCTTACAGGTTTGGAACAACTTGAGGGTAAGTAATTAATGACAGAGTTTTCATTTTTGGGTGAACTATCCTTTTAATAGATGCTAATACTTATCTAAGCTACCACATACAAACACAAATTTCCAAATTAAGGGAGTATGCAACACAAGTTTGAGACTTACTAGCACACGTACGTCTGCAAGATGTCTGTTAAAGATTGTTTAATCTGGAAAACATCTGCTGTGATAAACATCTTTATGATTTTTACAGAATTATAAATCATAAACAGCCTAAAGACATTTTCTAAATGTCTGTTTGATGTCTAACAGGAAACGTCCTGAGCAAACACTAGGGCTGGGGTTTGACACAAATTTTGGAAAAGTGATGGTAAACTTTTTATTCATCAAAGAAACCTGAAAAAAAAATTCTATTCTACTTTTTAGCTGTTTTCAACAAAATAATAATAATAAATGTTTTTTGAGCAGCAAATCAGCATATCAGAATGATTTCTGAAGGATCATGTGATACTGAAGACTGGAGTAATGATGCTAAAAATTCAGCTTTGAAATCACATGAATAAATGACATTTTAAAAGATCATTCAAATAGAAAACAGTTATTTTAAGTAGTAAAAATATTTCAAAATTGTAGTGTTGTACTTTGGATCAAATAAATGTAGGCTTTGGTGAGCAGAAGAGAATCTTACTGTTCAAAAATGTTTGACTGGTGGTGTATGTCAGGTACAGTACATGCCAGATTTTCTCAAGGAGAAGTCTGCCATTACTATAATATTGAAGCTTAAAAGCCTCTCTAAAGTTTATTGACTGACTAAGGAGTTTATGGTCACCAAAATTTTTATATTTACCAGATAATGTTTACGTTATTATATTGACATCTTTGCACGGTTGAAAAACTGATTGAGCGATTACATGAGACAGGATATGGATTTCAGTAAGTTGTCCTGTTATTTTAACATACCTTATATTTATTTGTTTATTTGTGCTGAAACTGGTATTAAAGGAGAACATAAAACACAATTTACAAATAATTTACTCACCCCCTTGTGATTCAAGATGTTCATGTCTTTCTGTCTTCAGTCGTAAAGAAATTATGGTTTTTGAGGAAAACATTTCAGGATTTTTCTCCATTTAATGGACTTCATTGGTGCCCAAAATGTAGCTTAAATGCAGCTTGAAAGAGCTCTAAACGATCCCAGCCGAGGAAGAAGGGTCTTATCTAGCAAACTGATTTGTCTTTTTTTTTTTTTTTCGAAAAATACAACATTTGTGTAAGCAGTAGATATGTTAGGGAAGTAACATGTAACATTTGCTAAAATTAGTGAAATGAATAAAATGACTCGAAAAAAGATTCGTTCATTTTGCTGAACGTGACTCAAAGGCCCGAGTCAGTAAAATGATCCGAATTTCCCATCACTACTACAAATCACATCTAAGTTCATTGTCTGTGTACTCCGGCTCAAAAAGGTAGAGAAAGACAAAAAACTCCATCTTATTTTCTCTTACAACTTCAGAATCGTTCGACATCGTAGTACCTTTTTGTTTGTAAACAGCATCTGTCTTACTTGCACTTTCTTAGTCTTTGCGCATTCGCTTTGTAAACACTGGGTCTGTAGTTCCGCTTACATTCGGAAAAAAAAAAATCAGAAAAAAAAAAGGGCCAGTTGTTTCGCTAGATCGTTTAGAGCCTTTTGAAGTTGCATTTAAACTACATTTTGGAAGTTCAAAATCGGGGCACCAATCAAGTCCATTATATGGAGAAAAATCCTGAAATGTTTTTTCTCAAAAACCATAATTTCTTTATGACTGAAGACAGAAAGACATAAACGTCTTGGATGACAAGGGGGTGAGTAAATTATTTGTGAATTGTTGTTCTGGAAGTGGACTTCTCCTTTAAAGCGGAGGAGACAATCAGTTCACGTGCGCTTTGCGTTGCTGCTTCTCTTGAACTGATGCGCTACAGTGATCTGTCACTCACATTAAACAGCGGCAAAATGGTATTTATTGTTTGAACACTGAAATAAACATCAACAGAAATCTGAGACTTTCAAAAAAGTTTGAAAGTTTGATCAGCTTTGTTTCTTTTGAAACAAAGCTGATTTTCCATTATTAACTGAAAATTGGCTCAGCTAATCCATACTTGGTATATAAGAATCAGTTTTGTCAAAATGAGAATCGATTGAAATCCAGAAATCAATATTTTTTACCCAGCCCTAGCAAACACTCTGAAAAAATATGCCTTCTAGATGTAAACATGTACATCAGATAGACGTATCTGAGATGCATGTGTGCACACTTAAATGCAAATGAAAACATTAAAATGGGGTCTGTCCCTGCTGAAAAATAAATAAATAAATAAATAAATAAAACCATTACAGAAAATTCTAATGGTTTCCACTACAAATACCATTACACACATTATAAACCATCAATTTTTAAACATTAAAACCATTAAAAATGGTTTCTGTAGTGTGTTTTGGGACATTTTCCATTAGGATTTATTGGTTTTAACAAGCCACCAATAAAAGGTGACCAATTACCATTAGAGACCATTTATAACCAGTAAAACCATTGCAAATTTTGTGATGGTGTCTATTGTTTTTTTCAGCAGGGCGGTATCAGGCACAACATAATTATGTAGTATAAAATCATAAACTGACACACTTAAAACTTAGCTATAGTAAGATGTGTACTTACAACTAATACATGTAATCACAAATGTCAAAATTAAGGCAACTGTGATATCAAGACACAAGTTTATGACTTATAACATGTCCCATTACCAGTTATAAAAGATCCTATTGCTTGACTATGCTAACACTTCCACCCCAACGCTGAAAGGTGGTCATTCAACTCAAAAGTAGGCTATATACTTTCCCATAATCAGTGAAATGCATCCTTTTAGTGCATAATACTTAAGCTTGCAAAATGCTATGCAGTCAATGTGTAGGGATGGAGAGAGAGAATCCTGTAACTCGAAGTAATAAGAAAAGTTTAAGTTAAGGCTTTAATATCAAAGCTGACTTCAAAAGCTTTAATGATGTATGAACCGTTGTCATGAGCTGTTAGCGTTATTATTCAGTGCTTGGAAGGTTGAAATTATTTTACCAGTTCTCATGGAGTTGGACTTTTCTTGAGTGCTAAAATTCTCACATATATTACTACATTAATCATATCTGTCCTTGAACTGCTGACTATGCATGTCTGTATGAATTTGCGTAGGTGTTTTCTGTGAAGTGAGTCTTATCAGGATTTTACTATCATTTCTTTAAGTTCCTTGAGCATCAACATACAGCTCCAGAATTTTTTAGACATGCTGGAGGCACATTAAATCTTAAAAATGAAGTGTGATATCAACTCATCAGTTGTTTCTGATTCTGCTAATTCAATGATAACATGCAGAATGCATGTAGAGTCATGTAGACTGTGTTATATTGATAAAATTACTGATTAATGATGATTAATATAGAATCTTTAAGTTAAGATAAAAAGTTGAAATGGAGAAAAAGTGCAGTGTTACAGTTGCATAATCTAGAGTGGGAGACTCTATAGAAATCAGCAAAGACGTCAGCAAAGAAACTGACACCCCCTCTTCTTCTGTTCTCACATATTTCAATATATGACAATAGGAGAATAGCTCTCTACTCTCTCCCATGCATGAACGCCTCCTCCCGGTCCATCCAAGCAGAGGTGGTTTTGTGTCCAGAAACGTCCCACCCTAATCTCATTCTGAATGTGTGCTGTGGATTTGAGCAGTTTCGCCCCTCTGGAATGCTTCAGTAACGCTGTTAATTGTCATGATTCAAAGTCGTGAGTCATGATTTATTTGTCAAATCCCGCTTTCCTTCACACTGGCCCTTTCCTTCTTCTTGTCTCGTCGAATTGTCATCTACATTAAATAAATTAATTGATACAGATTTTGGAGGACGCTTTGTTATTGCAAAGTGATTTATGCCAGAGTAAGAAAATTAATTTATTACCACCACTGAAGAGATATTGATTTTGGCCCTCTGAAGACATTTACTGTAAAGTGCTTCATTAATGTATATTATAAATGACACCTATAAAATCATTGTATAAAATATAAACAGGCATTTATGTAATATAAAGTGTAGTTTTACAAAGTACAATCATGCTTTTTATATAATATATTGAACATATTACGGGTACAAGAGCAGTAAAGGACCACCAAACACAATAATAGAAAATGTTTTTGTTCAATAGAAGCCAAGCAGGTACAAAAAGGACACATAATGTAAAGCATTCATTCTGTAAAATGAAACTGTCGTGCTACATTTGACTTTCCTGGAACAAAATAAAGTCATTATGTAAGAGGGAATGAGTTTGAGATGTTCACTAATGTTTCGCTCATTGAGAGGCATGACCTCATCTTCAAACCATCCGGCAGCGATACGTGAGGGACTCCAGTCAAACCATCTACATCTGTGATAGACCGCTTTGCCGCCTGATAAAATGTAGTTTTTTACTGTGCCTATAATTGGCTGTGTGTCTGAGCCAAGCTTTGGGTTTTCTTTTCTGGCAAGGAAACAAAAGCTTACAATGTCTGAAAAGAACTTTTTAATCTATTTGCTGACACTACTTATTCTGACTGTCAACCACATTGATGTGCCTACAGGGAAATGGAGAAATTAAAAAAAGGTTGTGATGAATGAGGGTGGGGACACGGCAGATGAGAAAACACCTCTCTTGCGTGTTGTGTAAGATGAGACATGCCGTTCTCTTAATGTCACTGATGCTTGTCTCTGTAAACCATTTGTGACTTTGCCATTTTCAAACCTGCATCAATTGTCTGTAAGCACAGCAGGGTGGGACTGACCTAGTGAGTGTCATGTCCTCCAAATATCCCATCAGTGGATAAATGAGGTTGTAGACACAAAGTTTAAAAAGTTTGTTAACCTTAAACTGAACTTTAACTTTAAACTAAAAATGTCAATTTGCCATGACCTAAAATTTGATATGATTACATAGGTAATAATATTAAAGAATTAGTTCACTTCTGGAATAAAAATTGCCTGATAATTTCTCACTCCTATGTCATCCAAGATGTTAATGTCTTTCTTACTTCAGTCAAAAAGAAATTAAGGATTTTGAGGAAATCATTCCAGGATTTTTTTCCATATAGTGGACTTCAGTGGGTGGGTTGAAGGTCCAAATTGCAGTTGCAGCTTTAAAAGGCTCCACACGATCCCAGCCAAGGAATAGGGGGTCTTATCTAATGAAATGTAACTCCATTTCATTTTCTCCTCCAACTTCAAAATCGTCTGACATTGTTGTTTTGAATTTCTTGGCATGTTCGCTTTGTAAACACTGGTAAACACTTCAGCCTATGTCACACGTGCATGATTATGTAATGCGTGAGGTTGAGCTAGTGCAAGATGAGCATTTGTGGTTAAAAAGTAAAAAGAAAATGACACATATTCCTAATCCTTTGAAGCTGCACTGAAACTGCAGTTTGGACCTTCAACCCATTGGGTCCCATTGAAGTCCACTATATGGAGAAAAATCCTGGAATGTTTTCCTTCTTTTTTTTCCTTCCTTTCCTTTTTTTTTCTTTTCAACTGCAGAAAGAAAGACATGAACATCTTGGATGACACAGGGGTGAGTTATTGAAAATTTGTATTCTGGAAGTGAAGTAATCTAATCTAGTAAACTAGACTAACATTTCTTAAGTTGTGTCAACTCATCAGTTTATTCAGTTTGTTCCATTTATAAATTTGTTAATTTTCCCTTAAAAAATCCTATTTAATTCAGTGCTACGTGTTGTTTCTTTGTAATTATTTGTGAAATTTACTAGCAATTTGTAGTGATTTTTTTCACAGTAAATCCCACAACTTTCTTTCAGTGTAGTTTTAAATTGTTTAATACAGTTAGTAGCTATTATTGTAAAGATTAATCAATTTCATTAAAAAAAACAAAAAAAAAAGATAAATTGGATGCAATATTGTAAAAGCGTAACAAACGAAAAAAAAAAGACTTACATAATTTAGTAAACTTTGGCAGCCCTATAATACTAAAACTATATTAAGTTAGATTCAAAGGACAAATAAAGATATACAACCAAAATAAATAATTTAAAATGACTGACATCACATAGATACTCAATACACATACACTGAAATTTGAGCAAACAGCAAACAGCGTCTCGAACAGAATAATTTTGTAAAAAATACCGAAAATCATTCACACAAACACAAAACATCATCATGGTAGCACACCAGACACTTAAATAATGCAATAAACATTCATTAAACAACAAAAGATGTATGAATGTATATAACTGATAATAAAAACTATTAAGAATTATTTGAACAATACTTTCAAATGAGTGTCAAGTAGGGAATTCTGGGAATATTAAAATAAGTTTTTTACTCTAAATTAAGTTTTATTCTTTCTTTTTACGTCTAAAAACTCAAATTAACAGCATTTTACTGTAAAAGTACATGAAATGTCTGTTTAGATCTTTTATAGTTTTCTCCCTGTATATAGTGCAGCATCTTACTGTGACTGTCACAAACCTGGTCCTTGTTATTCCTCCCACTTGCCATCAGAGGGCTCCTTTACCATTAAGACTCCATTTCCCATAACCCTCTGCCCAGGAACTGATTACAGATGCACCTGTTTCCCATGAGTGGGACTATTTAAGATGCACCTCCACGTGTACACTTTGCAAAGCATTGTTTGCTGTTGCACCCATACTAAGTGTTTCCTTATTTTTCTGATTTCCTAGTTTTTGCCTCGCCTCGCTTGTGTTTTGTCTCTGGACCGTTTCTTTGTTTTGTGGTCTTTTGCCACTTGCCCTGACCATTGTCTGTTCTTTGATTATGCACATGTTTTCCCCTGGACATGGTTGTTTGCCGGTGTTTCTCCCTGTCTCCTTTTTTGACTACGCTCTAGAAATCTGCACCAAGTTTTTGTTTTATTCCAAAGTGTTTTTTTAATATTTCATAGTTAAAATTACATTCATTTTTGACAGTGTGTAGTGTATTGTGTTAGCTGCACTGGGATGCATTACTTGTGTTCCTTAAAGTTAGATTTTTGTAGTAGTAAGTTCACCCAAACAACAACAATGTACATTTCAGTTGTTTTCCTGCATTGTTTCTTGATATTTCAATCATTCTTCCAATGTGCCATAGCACAAAGACTCAACCAGGCCTCTAGAAAACAAAACACCCTAGTGCCTACAATCTCCTTTTGTAAATGTCTCAAGAATAAGTCTGTGTTGTCAGAGAAACAACAGATAAAGGAGCTTGTTTAACAAACGATCATATCTGCCAGATCATTACAACTTGTACAGCGGAAAAAGAAACCAGCTAAAATACACAACTGGGGGGAAAAAGACCCAAAAAATGATAAGAACTGCAAACTTGGACTGAGGCAAACCCACTTATGAGAGTTCAGTAATGTTTCTTGCTTTGTAGTTTCATGAAAGAGCCAAAAAATCAATAGTAATGCTAAAGACCAAATCCTGTAATGCAGTAAAGGGGAACATAGTGAGATGAATATGACAGTAAAATCTGGCTTTAGTCTCTGTGTGATACATGAAACTGAGCTCAAACCTCTCACTAATGCACGTCTCGTTCTGCTTTTAATGATATGAGAATTTCTGTTTTATTTTTCCAAGAGAAATATCCTTGGGACTTAACAGCATAATACGGATGATTGTCCTGTACTAAGTTAAAAAAGGATGCATATTCAGCTGTTCTCACATGCACACACACTGTTTTAAAAAAAAAAAAAAAAAAAAAAAAAAAAAAAAAAAATTCTCTCGCCTCTTTGATTCTCTACCTAAAATCCATTAAACAGCACATCTTAAGAAGTAGCTGTTTTTCCTCCTCTTTTACATCCTTCCTTCAGGGGCCCTGAAGAGAATACAGTGTCTGAGATATTCCTTCTTTCTACTTTTCATTCGTGCTACCTTACCTGCCCTGTTAAACTAGTTTGAAGTGGAAGCAGTAGCTCATCCAGAAAAGAAAATTCTGAAACCACTTACGCAGCCTCATGTCTTTTGAAACTCACATTACTTTCATTCTGCTGTGGAACACAAAGGAGATGTTTAGCAGAATGTTTAAGGATTATTATGATATTTTTATTAGCTGTCTCATTCTAACAGCGCCCATTCACTGCAGAGGATCCATTAATGAGCAAATTATATAATGCTAAATTTCTCCAAATCTGTTTCCATAAAAAAAAAAAAAAAAAAAAAAAGCTGAGAAATTTTTCAGCAAATTTTCCTTTTTGGGTGAACTATTCCTTTAAATAACTCTATATTTTTACGTTTTACAAAACCACCATGATACAATGATGTCACTATGTGGTTACTATGGAGTGGTTCTGAGTGGCTGCCAGGGCGTTTTACCTTGTCCAGGATGGTTTCTTACTGGGTTAAGTCAAAAGTGCACCTCCAAGTTTCTACGCATTCTGGTCACTATATGACTCCAGTCCCTCCTTCTTTGAAAGCCTATTATTTTGTCAGTTTTACAATCTCAGTACCACCAGTTGTTTACAAATAATCAGAACTGAAGTGCATGATGGGATATTGTTTGTCTTACACCACAATACAAGTTCCAGACAAGGTTGAGTTATTTCTATCACAGAAACTATAAATGTTAAGCATCCACTTTAACCCTTTCATGCATGGTGTCCACTACAGTGGACAGATATTTGAAAACTATTTCGAACAATTTAAGTTTGTAGCAGGTACAAAAAAAAACAAACAAAAAAACAACAACATTTTTCTGCTGAATAGGATGTAAGAAATACTTTCATCCAGATTTTAACAATATTTTTCTTGTACATTTTTTTCTGTGACAGAAAATATATCTGCCCTACATTGGACGTTATGCACCAAAGGGTATAATTCTGCCTATGGGCCTATATATTTAGTAGATTTTGCCTTATTTTGTATGTTTTATTAAAATTATAATAAAATTTACACTTAAATGGTTTTATTTAACAGAAATATTAAATAGTCTTCAAATTTGATAATTTATTTCAGTGCTTACAGTCTATATTTATTAGGTCATATAAAAGTGTAAGCATGTATACAGTATGAGTGCTTTCTCTCCAGCCTGGCTCAAATGGCTCGATTAGTTCCGGGTTTGATGAAGGCCCGCCTTCCAATAAACAAAATGTGTTGTGATTGGTTAGCTGTCCCACTGCGCTGTGATTGGCCAACAGCTTAGATGGTGTTTCAGTACTGCTACGCCCCTTGCCAAAGCAGCAAGTTCCGTCTGCTCCATTATAGTTAAGGATATATTAAGGTACAGTTGATGCTACAGTAGTGTTGGGTCCTATCATCAGCCTGCGAGATCACCGATACATGATATTGTCGTACTAATTTATTCAATTATTTACATACTTAGATTCATTACCCGAAACCAGCTCCAGCATAAGACTAAAAGCAGTCTAATGTTTTTTAATATGACTTAATTTGTATTTAACATGACAACAATTGAATAATAACAATGCAAGTTACTAATTATAATGCTTACATTTCCTTAGTTTTTCAAAAAGCAGCTACAGAAAACAAGCAAAGAACATTAACATTATCAAAGAACATCATCACTGATCAGCATAGCCTAGTCTAGTGCAACTTTATGCTTTTTAAAAAACACTCATGTTATAAGTGAAGCTATCTGCACTGTATGAAGAATAAATCTCTTACCACACACTGCACACATCTGCAGCGCGTTACACTCTGACACAGCCACCGATCACCCCTCTAGTCAATGCTTGAGTTTATACCAGCTGCGCCTCAGCTTGTGTTTTAACCCTCTATACTGTTCACGTCTGTGGTGCACAGCTCCGACACGGCCACTCTAGTCAATGCTTGTGTTTATACCAGCCGTGCTGCGGCTTGTTGAAGCATCCCAGAAGTGGCTCTCCACGTTGCATCGCTGTAGTTAGGCTAATCCCCCACCTCGTCCCTACCCACTCCCCAACCATTTGAATGTAGCCGGGATTTATTTTAATGATATTCTAATGAGCTTTGTGACATCATAACACCTGGAAAACAATGCTGTAGTCCAAACTAGCTGTTCGTTGTAGTTCTTGAAAAGGGATTTTTTTTTAAAACTAAATATCTCCCTTTGGAGTGAACTTTGAGATTTGTAAATTTGTAGATCTTTTTTATTCCCAAAAATACACACCACACACTGACTAAAATTCAAAAACTGAAAATCGACCCCTTTAGCTGAGGTGCTAAAACGCATTACGCCTAGGGTGACCACCTGGCAAAGGATCTGTTGCAGGACAGAGATGTGATTTTCTACATTTATGCTATGTAAATACTGATTACATCCATACATCCGAGTTAAGAGAATTCACCTGCGAGAGAAGAGATTGTGCTTGCACATTTTGATGCGCTCCCGCATTACAATAATTGCGCTCTAGTAATCAAAATAACGCCATAGAAACAGCATCATACGAACTATTAAAATAACAAAGTCGCGTCTGAAAGCTGCATCAGGTTGTTTAATTGGTTAAAAGCAATGGAGAAAATGCTGTGCGGTACAACGCAAAGCGGGACAGGTGGTCACCCTAATTACGCCATGTTAAGTGCGCCAAAACAGTATTTGAAGAGATCAGATGCAAAAGCCTCTAAGTCCATCTGACGTTTTTCTTAAAAATAAGCATTTTTATCAGGCTCCTATATAGGTTTCTACCTAAGTACCACTACTTCTGACTGGGCTGAGGCTGGGATTTAGTGAGTTTGAAATAAAAGTATTTGATGGACGTATACTATGTGTCGAGAGCATTCACTCAGTAATATTATCTAATTTTTGTCCAAGGTGGCTTTTAGAGGGTTTTGCATTTGAACTTTTCATTTATTGTTTGAATTTTGTATCAAATATTACCTGCAACCCTGCACAGTGGTTGGGAAACACTGGCTTTGACAGTGACAGTGTTTGGTGTCTCCCACGTTCCTCTGAGACTGTAATCAGATTAATTGTGCCCGTGTTTTGTATTTAATCAGTAGTGCTGTAGTAATCAGTATCGCGCAATCAGTCTGTTAATCAGTAGCATTGTGATAACTTCACAGCAATGATCCATTACAATGTAGGACACTTCTGCCACTCCTGCCATTAAAATGAGAAAGAGACGTTTAATATGTAAAAGCCCAAATTTACTGTACTGAAATTAAATTACACTAATACACACATCAACCAAACATATGTATAAACCATTTTTTAGATTTAATGCTTTTAGCAGATGCTTGAATGAGAATTGAACTGACAACTTTGATGTTGTTTAGCACAGGTTGAGCTACAACAACTTTTCAAACTATATTTTACATTCACTAAACACACTAAAAATAATGGCATTACATATTCTGTATTCATCAGATGTCATGTTGGTATGTGAGTCCAGGTGTGTATGTTCGCGTGTTGGGCAGATGGTGGGGATGGACCAGAGGGAGCTGCTTTGTGACCCACAGGTGGGTGTTCACAGGATACGACCTGCTTAAAGGCAGACCAACACCTGGAGAAGACTGTTGATAGAGAGAGGAAGTAATGAGTGGCGAACACACACTCTTGCAAAGAGAGATACAGCAAGTAAAATATATAGGGCACAAAGGATGCCAAGACACTCATCTTATTTCACTCTCAGAAGGGTATATCTTCTCACATAGATGTAGGCAAGATGACCAAAATCTTATATTAGAATATGTGTAATTTTTTCTTATGATAAAGACAACTCCCATTATTTCACACTCAATTATGGCATCATCAAATTACACCTTTGTTTCTTTGTTTGTTTTTAATATGCGCCCTCAAGCAGTGAAAATTAAGTGGGCAAAAAGGGGTATGGTCTTCCTTTTATGCAAAACAGTGGGAAAACTTCAACACCCATAATGCATTGAGTCAAACTGACTGTATGTGAGCAGGAATACAAAAATGCAGAATTGTGATCTATTGTTCTCATAAAAGCCCTAGGTCAATCCACTTGAACAAATTGTGAAAACTGCATGGGGAAATCGTTTGCCCTCACACAAAATTCCTGATTGTGCAGATTTCTATTGAAAAGACTGGTTTTTACCAGGACAAAATAAGCACTTCAGTGAAATTGATACTGGTTGTTCAATTTCTACCAGTTTACCCTTAAATTGCTCACCTCTACCACACGCTGTTGGCCAAAATAGAAGTTGTTTCTTAGACACAGATTTATTCTGTTTGTTTTAAGTACTGCATAATAATTCATACTAGTAACTCACATCTCAGTTTGAAGTAGGCATGTGTGTGTGTGCGGATCTAGTGGAAATTAAATTCTCTAACGCAGTGTAAATAGGTCACTTCTTAAGAGATTCAAAACATTAGCATTCCTCAAGGCTCCGAAACACTTTCAAGACCTTGTTAGGGCTGTGGACTGCATCTTAAATGACACCTATTATCAGAGGCAATACAAACTCAATCTTTCCCATTTCAAAACAAAACATTTTATCTTAGTCACGGCACACAAGGGTAATTACTCTGTACAGTCATCGTTTTGTTGCTGCATGTAAAGCATCCAACCGCATACAGAACTTTTAATTAAGGCTAGTGCTTGCATATTTTATTCATTGCTGTTTGAGGACCTCTCAACATTGGGTTGACTGTACTTATAAACAATTCAATATTAGCATGTACTTTCATTAATGAGACTATGTTTTCCTCTATGTATGGCGTAGGGCCTGGTGACTTATCGACCTGACAAAGAACAAAAAAGGTGACAAGAATGACATTTCCTGTTGAGATTTCCTGGATTTTGACACTTTTGGCTAAAATAACCTACCCTTTGCACTATCACAGCTTTATTAGTCACTAGATTAATCACTACTAGATTAATCACTACAACATTTTAGCTTTGAAAATAGTGACTAATAGTTTAAATAAAGTCAAATCCTGTCACAGTAAAGCAATTATCTAAATAAACTGTTTGTGGATGAGGAAAATGTTAATGATCAGATCTAAGCTAAGCTAGATCTAAGGTCTTGTAGAGGTTTTCAGGAAGTGAGTCCTGTGTCCTCTTGTCTGAAATCACCAAATTTAACTGATTATTAATGAATAAATAATTCTCAGTCAGTATCATGTCACACAGAAAGCAGCACTGAACATCTAATGCTGATTTGTTGATGCAGGTTCTGGTGGTTTGGAGAGTCCAGTGGACACAGAGAAGAAAACTGTATTGTGTCTTATGAATCAGGGTGGTATGACTGTCCATGTAATTATGTTTTTCATTCCAGCTGTGAGAAAAGCATTTTAAAATGAGTAATTAAAATCACATTTTTATGCTGTGAATTATGAGCAGACAAAAAGGCTTTTCTCTCTTCAGATACAATACACACTCTCATAAGATGTGTCTTATGCAGTAAACGTACATTTAAAATGTATTTGTTTGCACTATAATAAATCAATACATTCAATAAATAGATCTGTTCTATTAATACTCTTTATTTGTATTTTAGTTATTGTGGTTTTGTTTCGTGCTTGAATGTCTGCATCTGATGTTGTCAATCACTGTGACTAATATAGAGGAAGTAGGATGCTGTGATCATTTTACATTTAAACCTGAGGGAAAGCAAAAGTCCAATCATTGGGCCGGGGGGGACAGGGACACACACATACATTTTTGTCCCAGAGCCTACAAGTAAATGTAAAAGAGCAAGTGTTGGAATAGTTTTTGGCTGTGTATGTGTTACTGATGAATATAGAATATAGAGACACATTTTGAACTTCATGTCTGTAGTCGTCAGGAAGTGACTCTGAAAGATGGAGCTGCACTTCATCTTTCTCGTTTCCTGTAGTGGCTTCAGTATCTCCATCCACTCAGCCTCTCTTTGAGAAATGTCAAATGAAATTGACATGTGACACTTACTTTAGCCAGTGCTGAGCGGGCCATCACATCTGAGATGCTAATGCTAATATTGCACTGCTGTTAACTGAGGACATCCTGACATATGCATAAAAAAAAAAAAAAACGCTGTGCTAGATGTCTTCTTTGAGGAAATGTCTCGCACTTATTAGTTTCATTTCCACTTAATGTTTTTCTTAAAGTGCACAGTAATATATGTACCTTAATCAAGCAATGTGTTGCTTCCTAATGTCTAAAACCTAATGTTCACTAATGCTGACATATTGATGAAATGACAAAGAACTAAAATGGTGACAGGAATGAGAATGAGATTTCCTGAAGTTTAGACACCATTGGCTAAAATGACCCTTCTTCTTGCTCTTACCTTTGCACTATCACAGCTATATTAGTCACTGGACTCATCACCAGTACATTCTTGCTTTGAAATTAGTGGTCAAATAAAGTCAGATCCAATCACAGTAAAACCACAGTTGGTCATCTAAATAAAGAGTTTGTGGATGTCCAAAATGTTCTTAAATATCAGATCTAAGCTGAGCTTCAGGGCCTTGTAATGGTGTTCAGGAAGTGAGTCCTGTGTCCTCTGGTCAGAAATCACCAAATTTAACTGATTATTACTGAATAAATAATTATCAGTCAGTATCATGTCACACAGAAAACACTAAACATCTAATGCTGGTTTCTTGATGCAGATCTTTTACAATTGCTTTTAACATACTTAACAGTTTAAGGTCACATGATCTTAGACTTCACACATTTACTGCAGTCCAGATCGATTGTGTTTACTTACTTAAGCTAGACTGTGAGCTGAATGACACAGAAAAAGCATTCATCAGCATCACAGAATACTAGTGTTAGAATTTAAACGAGCAGAGATGTCTGGTACTATTTATGACAATGTCATCGGGACTGAGACTGAGGGAATCAACAGAGAGAGAGTGGAGATGACGGTGGAAATCTATGATTGTGTGAGAGATCATGACTTCAGGACAGAGACAAACACACACCAACCACTTCAGCTTACAGGTAATTACATTTATTTCTATGATAAAAACGTTGTTTTGCACAAGTTCAGTCATTTAACATCATGTCTGTGGTGTTCAGGAAGTGATTCAGTGAAGATCAGAAGCTCCAGATCAGCTGTAGTGTGTTTGGTGCTGCTGTGTGTTCTTCTGCTGACTGCAGTCATAGTGCTGTGTGTCCACATCCATACAAACAACACAGAAGACAGAGATGAGCTACTAATAAAGATCACCAACCTCACAGAAGAGAGACACCTGCTACTAAACACGATTAAAGATTTCAAAACTGAGAAAGATCAGTTAGTGATCCAGAAACTGGCAAATGAAAAGAAAGAGTTACAATCCAAGAATGATGATCTGATGAAACAAAGACAGCAGTTACAGCAGAGGAACGATCACCTGCAGAACAGTCTTCATAAAATGAGTAATGATGAACTACACCACAGCTATATAAACATTCAACATTAACAACATACAATATATCATATTTCTGTATAAACTACTCTACTGTATTATAAATAAGCTTTGTGTTGCAGTGTGGGTAGAAATAAAGTAATAATACTTGTTATGTTAACAGGTGGATGTACATACTATAAGTCTAGTATTTACTTCATTTCCTCTGAGAAGAAGACCTGGACTGAGAACAGAAGATACTGTACAGAGAGAGGAGCAGATCTGATCATCATAAACAACAAAGAGGAACAAGTGAGTGAAATATACTGTGTGTGTGTGTGTGTGTGTGTGTGTTTGCTTTGGATGGATATACAAGTATGCCTGTGTGAGGTCAGCTGAATTTTGGCATTATCAGATTACAGTGTAATTGTTTCATCTTCTTAGGATCTTGTTAATAAAATGTCTGCTGGTGCTGATGTCTGGATTGGTCTGAGTGACAACGATGAAGAGGGCACATGGAAATGGGTTGATGGCAGCACACTGACCTCTGGGTGAGAAATCACTGAATTGAACTGATTATTATGTAATAATTGATTCAGAAAGCACAGAAAGCAGCACTGAACATCTAATGCTGATTTGTAGTTTCAGGTTCTGGAGGTCTATAGAGCCCAATGGACATAGAGGAGAGAACTGTGTGTTGTCTTCTTCATCAGGATGGGCTGATTATCCATGTCATTCATCTCATAAATATCAATGGATCTGTGAAAAGAGCACTTTAAATTGATTAAATCACATATAAATCACATGTTTTTTTGTAAATTATAAACAGACAAAAAGGGTGTGGATTAGTACACAGTAAACATATATATAAAACATGTCTAGTTACACTGTAATAGATAAATACGTCTGTTCTATTAATGCTCTTTATTCATTTTTAATCATTAATATTTTGCTCTGTGTTTAAGTGTCAGTGTCTGCGATTGTCAATCACTGTGACTAATATAGAGGAAGTAAGATGCTGTGATCATTTTATATTTAATCTTTTAGCAGAGGCTTTTGTCAACTGAAGGAAAGCACTGGGCACTTGTTCAAGACCCTAACAACAGAGCCGATCCTCCCTCTATGCAAAATACACAAGCTGCGTAGCACCCCTGAAACACCACAGGGCCATCTTGTTTTCAAAGATGATTTATTTTTTGTTTCGTTTTTTAAGTGGACCAGCAGTTATCAAAACAAGAATGTTGATTTCTTTTAATGCGGTGCGTTGTCGTCCTTTCTATGTAAAAATCAGTTAGATCATGTTACATGTCGTACAGTTTCTTGTTTGAGACTAAAAATACGAGTTGAAAGCATACTCCGAGATGGAGTGAACGATGGACAAATGTGTTTCATTCATTTATTAATACAACCCCCACCCCCACTGAACACAGTTTTGCGTAGGGCCCCCTCAAGTCCAGGATCGGCACTGCCTAACAATAAATGTTAAAGAACAATGTTGGTATAGTCAACTGGTGTTTGTGTTACTGATGAGAATATAGAGACACATTATTAAAGTCATGTCTGTAGTCACTGAGAAGTGACTCTGAAAAAACTCTGAAAGATGGTGCTGCACTTCATAGGTCTTTCTTATTTCAGTAACTTCCTCCTGTAGTTTCTTCAGTATCTTTGGAGAGGAAACTGACATTTCACACTTACTTTAGCCAATGCTGTGTGGTCTGTCACATCAGATGTGCTTCAGTGTGCACTTCATTCATTTTAACCCATTACCACATTGCATTCTGCAGCTTTTGCTCTAAGTATCGTAACAATTTCAGCACATGTCTCTGCTGTTTTTCCTGACACCTTGAACTGGATGAAAGATTGGCATGATGGATAGTTTTCTGTTGTATAACTCCTTCACTTAAAGAGATAAAGTGTGAATATGAAACAAATCATGATTCTAATTACACTAACTGTTTGCAGATCCTTCATAACTTGTTTTTGTTCTTAATAAACAGCTGTGAGATTTTTCATTGTCACATGATCTTTGAATTCACACATTCAGTTGGTCTCAGTTCCGCTGTGTGTAGTTGTGGCGATAAAAGCAGGGCAGTCCAACTAAACAAGTAATAAGTAACTAAATAAGTAATGATGAACTACACCACAGCTATATAAACATTCAACATTAACAACATAAAATATATATTATCCTTCTGTATAACCTACTGTATTATAAACAAGCTTCGTGTTGCAGTGTGGGTGGAAATAAAGTAATAATACTTATACTGGTTATGTTAACAGGTGGATATATATACTATAAGTCTAGTATTTACTTAATTTCCTCTGAGAAAAAGAGCTGGTCTGAGAGCAGACAAAACTGTAAGAATAGAGGAGCAGATCTGATCATCATAAAAAAACAGAGAGGAACAAGTGGGTGAAATATACTGTGTGTGTTTCTGGTTGTGTGTGTGTGTGTGTGTGTGTGTATATATATATATGCTATTCCTTACATTATGGGAACCAAATGTCTCCACAATGATTGTAATACTAGTAATTTATGACCTTGTGGGGACATTTTTTAAATATATAAATTATACAGAATGAGGTATTGTAAATGCAGGAACTTTTGTGTGAGGGGTGGGTTTAGGGGTAAGGGGACAGAAAATAGAGTTTGAACACTATAAAAATCATTATGTTTATGGAGAGTCCTCATAACCCTCAAATTGTGTGTATGTGTGTGCTTGCAGAACCTGATTTTACCAAGTACAACATGTTCCTAGATCAACATCTTTGTTGACCCTTGAACAACATTGTAATTAACCAATCAGATTTGAAAAAAACAGTTTATAGTTTTTGTGAAGTTTAGGCTTACAATCAGTGTTTGGTGCTTGTACATCAGTGTCATTCATCTATCATTTCCTCTGATTTTAGGGATTACTCATGGGTAAGGTTAGGTTTAGGTGTAGGGATGTGGTCAAGGTTAAATTTTTTGGATTAAAATGTTGTTCCAGGGTCAACAAAATATGTTAACCCAGGAACACATCTAACTCAGCAGAATCCAAGTCCTGATTCTGCTGAGTTAGATGTGTTCCTGGGTTAACATGTGCTTGCTTCAGATGGACATACACTTATGTCTGTGTGAATTTTGGCATTATCAGATTATAATGTAGTTTCATCATTTTAGGATCTTGTTAAGAAAATGTCTGTTGGCAGTAATGTCTGGATTGGTCTGACTGACATTGATGTGGAGGGCACATGGAAATGGGTTGATGGGAGCTCACTGACATCTAGGTAAGAAATCTGTGAATTAAACCAATTGTTGTGTAATAAATGATTCTCACAGTCAGTATCATATCACACAGAAAGCAGCACTAAACATCTAATGCTGATCTGTTGATGCAGGTTCTGGATGTTTGCTGAGCCCAGTGGACACAGAAGAGAAAACTGTGTTGTGTCCTATGAATCAGGATGGCATGACTATCCATGTGATGATCATTTTCATTCCCTCTGTGAGAAGAACATTTTTAAATGAGTAATTAAAATCACATTTTTATGCTGTGAATTATGAGCAGACAAAAAGGCTTTTCTCTCCTCAAATACAATATATACACTCATAAGATGCAGTCTTAAGCAGTAAACTTACGTTCAAAATGTATTTGTTTGCACTATAATAAATCAATAAATTTAATAAATAGATCTGTTCTATTAATACTCTTTATTTGTATTTTTGTTTTGTGTTTGAGTGTCTGCATTTGATGTTGTCCATCACTGTGACTAATATAGAGGAAGTAGGATGCTGTGATCATTTTACATTTAAGCCTAAGGGAAAGCACAAATCCAGTCTTTGGGCCTGGGGGACAGGGACACACAAATAATGTAAAACAGCAAGTGTTAGAATAGTTTACTAGTTTTTGTCTGTGTCTGTGTTACTGATGAGAATATAGAGACACATTTTGAACTTCATGTCTGTAAGTGACTCTGAAAGATGGTGCTGCACTTCATACTGTACATCTTTCTCATTTCAGCCACTTCCTGCTGTAGCTGCTTCAGTATCTTCATCCACTCGGCCTCTCTTTGAGCAATGTCAAATGAAACTGACATATTTACTTTTTGTTACTTTATATTATCCAATGCTGAGCGGTGACAATGCTGTCACATCTGAGATGCTTCAATGTGCACTTCATTCACTTTAACCCCTTTCCCACTTTGCATTTTGCAGCTTTTGCTCTTTTAAACTCTTGTAATGTTTCAGTAAGACGACCTTTCAATTTCTGTCGCTTCACACTAGAAAGAATGGACTAATGTTAGCACTAGGCCAGGGGTGTCGAACTCCAGTCCTGGAGAGCCGAAGCCGCAGCCCAACCCTAATAAAACTCACCGGCCTATAGCTTCCTAGTAACCCTTCAGACCTTGATTAGCTTGTTCAGGTGTGTTTGATTAGGGTTGAAACAAAACTATGCAAAACTGCAGCTCTCCAGGACCGATGTTCGCCACCCCTGCATTAGGCTAATGGCTAAATCTAGCTAATATTTATTTCCTAGACATTGCTTTGCTTGAGGACACAGCAGAAATGTAGGGAATGTTCAATCCTATAGACATGACTTGATACCTGTTGACATCTTCTGCTAAAACTAATATTGTACTTCTGTTAACTGAGGACATCCTAACATATGCATGCACATATATGCTGTGCTAGACGCTAGCTCTTAGTGACAGATATCATTTATTAGTTTCATTTTCTCTAAATGTTTTAAATGTTTTCCTTAAAGGTGCACTCTTAAAGGCACAGTTATATCAGTACCTTAATGAAGTAATTTGTAGCTTCCTTGGACACAAAATTCTAAACAACATGTAAATGTTCATTGTATCAACTTGGGACAGAAAAAAAACACAACATTGTTTTCTGGTGACTTCACTGAAACTCACTAGATGATGACATTTACAAATTAGATGTTACTGTTTGTAACAGGTATTAATTTGTAAATAAATGATTCTCAGTCAGTATCATATCATGCAGAAAGCAACACTGAACATCTGATGCTCATCTGTTGCTGCAAATATTTTACAGATTAGAATGTGTTCATGTTTTTATAAACCGCTTTAAATGTATTTAATAGTTTAAGGTCACATGATCTTCGACACATTTTCTGCATGACAGTTCCGTTGTGTTCAGTTATTTTAGTTTAGTCTGTGAGCTGAATGAGACAGAAAGAGCATTCATCAGCATCACAGAATATTGGTGTTGGGCTTTAGAAAACAGAGATGTCTGATACTATTTATGACAATGTCATCGAGACTGAGACTGAGGGAATCAACAGAGAGAGAGTGGAGATGACTGTGGAGATCTATGAAAGTGCAGATTGTGTGAGAGATCATGACTTCAGGACAGAGACAAACACACACCAACCACTTCAGCCTACAGGTAATTACATTCGTTTTTTTTTTGTTTGTTTGTTTGTTTTTTTTTATTACATGTCATAATTTGCAAATGTCCAATCATTTAATATCATGTCTGTTGTGTTCAGGAAGTGATTCAGTGAAGATCAGAAGCTCCAGATCAGCTGTAGTGTGTTTGGTGCTGCTGTGTGTTCTTCTGCTGACTGCAGTCATAGTGCTGTGTGTCCACATCCATACAAACAACACAAACTACACAGAAGAGAGAGACCAGCTACTGATCACAATCAAAGATTTCAAAAGAGTAAAAAATCAATTGGAGATCCAGAACAACAACCTGACAGCTGAAAAGAATGAATTATTGTGGGAGAACAATGACCTGCAGAAACATCTTCATGAAATTTGTAATTATGAACTACATCACAGACATCCAAACATTCAACATTAAACTACATAAAATATATCAGCTTTATAAAAGAGTTGCATAATTTAGTGTGGATGGGGAATACAGTGCTAATACTTAAACTACTTATGTTAACAGGTCAATGGACTTACTATCAGTCCAGTCTTTACTTCATTTCCTCTGAGAAGAAGACCTGCACTGAGAGCAGAAGATACTGTACAGAGAGAGGAGCAGATCTGATCATTATAAACAACAAAGAGGAACAAGCGAGTGAAATATACTGTGTGTGTGTGTGTGTGTGTGTGTTTGCTTTGGATGGATATACAAGTATGCCTGGGTGAGGTCAGCTGAATTTTGGCATGATCAGATT